>NW_020438941.1:369409-382651 GCF_000699045.2 Agrilus planipennis | reverse complement strand
ACCAGAGCCGGGCAAACTCGGATCTTTTGCATCCCGAGTGATCCTCAAGGTTAACCAAGTAGCTCCTCATTGATCCTGCGAGTGCGAGTGAGATGATTCTTTCCTTTTCTTATCCCTTCCATTTCGTAGATGAGTCGCCTCTTCCATAGCCAAACCCAATAGTTTTGCGAACGTAGTAACGAAAATTTTCGCAGGTATGTTTTAAGTAGCTAGAGTGGCTTCGCTCGTCTACGGGATGAAGGGGCTCTATATGGGAGTGGAAGGGAGAAGAAAAAGGCAAAACAAAATTATTCATTACTGCTTACTCTCTCGTACTTATAGAAGAGTAGGGAGTGACTCAAACTAACCTCATGTAGCGGATCCTGCGAAGTTAAAGTTTGCCCGGCTCTGCGGTAACTGATTCATACTTTTCTCACTATGTATTTCTTATTATTTATTCAATTCATATTGTTGCAATCAGAATAACCAAACGCAGGCGTTTTATTTTAGAAGTTTATTAAAGTAACTCGTGTACAACCTTTTGATGACAATGACGAATGTAGAATGAATAATGAATATAAAAAAGATACAGAATGTGAGAAGTATGAATCGGTAACCCAAACATCCAAATCAATGGTACGGCTAACACGGGAAGTAATAAATTAACTGATACCATTAATCAGAATCATATGGGAACACTTTATGTTTAAATAAAAACCACAATATATTCATTCTACATTCGTCATTGTCATCATAAAGTTGCAGCACAAATAAAGTAATTAATAGGAGTCATAATTATTCCAAAAAGGGTTGTTCTCACACCGACAACTAATTCCCAATAAAGTGCAAACTAGACTATTTCTTGTACAGTACATAAGCTTTGTTTTAGCCTTCCCAATTAATTATGTATCGCAGTTCACGTGCATGGCATATCGCTATAATACTTAATTTGCGAACGGCAATTTTTTTTACATTCAGTTGATAATTATAACTTTGAAGTTTTTTCTTAATAAAGTGTAAACACATATTTTGGGTATCTTTGAAACTTCTTTTTTAACTTTAACTTTCTTTAACTTTAAACTTCAATTCTCACTATTTCTTCTAAGCGGCATTTCCAGATGTCAGTGGTAAGTTATTAGTTCCTTACTGTGATCAACTTATTGCTAAATCCCACTTATCGCCCTTTTTACAATCTGTTCTGATGAAGTTTTCGTTTCATGTATCTCAAAATAGTAACCTTACGCTCCAATTTCATATTTTATTTCTACTCTTTATTTCTTTTGTGTGTACTTTATATAGTTTCGCGTTACTTTTATTTCTTCGTCCTATCACCAAAACAACTCGACTGTAAAGTATGTTACAAGAAATGCAATAATCCTGACTAAAGGTTAAGGATTAAAAACGTTTTTATTACATTTGTACATATGTCAGACCTTTCCTTTTCTTAACTATGAACACATGTTTGAAAGTTGTTTGAAACCATTTTTAAACAATTCATTTGTATGATGGCGTAGTGACGTAATTATTTGAAGAATTGTTCAGTAAGTACACTTAATAACAGTTACGGAAATAATAGATACGTTTTTTATAGAATTCAAATTTTATCATTAATTTTGTGACTAATTGTTTGTATACTGACCGATTGGCGCCCAATTGTCGCCTGTATGTTTATATTAAAGACACGATTGGTCTGATTCGGAGGAGAGGAATGAAAACGGTGAGAATGCTTTGCGAAAATGTTTGTATAATATGATTGGTCAGACGACCCGGCAAACCGAAATTAATTAAATCAGATTAGTTGGAAAAGGTGTGAATGGAATAGGAAAGGATCATATAAAAACTAAAGCGCATGATAAAAAAAATTGTTCTTACACAGTGTAAAAACCAATAAAACCGAAAGGTATTGTTTGTAGCCGTTATGAGACTTTTATTAAACCAGTAAAATAAAAGGGTGGTGTATTATTTTGTTTTGCCGTTTCACGTTCTGTAACAGAATACTTTTCGAAAATTGACACATGATGTGTGATACCTATAAACAACGCCGTAGCTATTAATTCAGACATCTAAAGTTAACAATATACAATTGAAATGAACTTCAACATACATATACCAAACATCCCCGACGTTTTCCAAAAAAGGCATGTAAGTTGTTATTGTAAGTTTCATGGGAATCTTTAGATATGTACAACATATACAGTTTCATCAAATGAGAAAAGCAATATGTGAGATACCTGTAATCATAAATAATTACAACAAAACAGATATTTGCAAGTTTGTTCGATTACCTTCCAGTAATATCAATACTTTGCAGTACAAGTAACCCTGCAACCGCTATGTTCCTGCATTTTAAGTCTGTAATATCTTCGAAAATATTCATTTACATTACATGCTGTAAAGGACCATATTGATCTATTTTAAATGCACAATCTATTTAAAACTACTTAATTGGATAAGGATTAATGTTGTATTGCTTAAAATCGCTTCGTAAATAAGCCATTATTTCTCGTAAAAAGTAAAGGATAAAAAATGATTATTGTGGGTTATCCCTAAGAGATAGGCATATACCATCCCGGACTTTTTTGTAGACTTTTTTAAGGTGTACTATACTGTAGTATATTATTTTTATCTATCTCGCAGGGTTCAGCTAGCGTTACAATATAAACGCAAAAAATGTGTTTATTTACGACATCAAATTACAAACCTCTAAAATTATTTGTGTTTCTCTACTATATTATGTGTTCCGGTTCATCAATTACATGTATAGTGTACAAACTTTTTAGTATTTAGAAAATTTAGACTGTTCCTGCTGTGCATTTGAGCCTTTGATAGACAGGCAGTTTTCTTAATTTATGACTTATAGCTTTATGACAGTTGTCCCTCGATATTCGGAGCACACTGTAACGAATCGGATTACTTTAGGATTGTATTTTTGTATATAGCTCCAGAATCGACCTTTTTCCTTTACTTAGAATTTCATAACGCCCACCACTTTCAATTTCCTAGTGTCAAGCAATAGTAGAAACCACCCAACTTACCCCTTGTATATAGTTTAGCTTTAAATATTTAGACATGTATTATATAGAGGAGACGATATTGAATCTTCACTTAAACCAGCAAAATATTCATACATCATTTAAACCAGTTACTTCAGATTAAATTTTATACTAGTAAATTACCGATTAAGAAGCAAACATAACCAATTTTGTTAAACCAATAAATCGATAAACCAAGTTTGTGCTCTTATCATTTCTCTCTAACTAACTACGCAAATTTAATTAGGCGCGTAGTCCGTCTAAATCAAGACGGGACATTACATTTTGGTCCTTCGAGTCGGATTGTGAACTTTCGGTAAATATCTTAACCGTTTATGCGAGTGAATAGTAGACTTTCACTTTGTGTATTTCCGTTTCCGAATAGTAAACGTTCGGGAACAACATTACATCAAAATCGAGTGAGTAGTAGACAAACCTGTTAAAAGTGAAGTTATAGTTGTGAAGTGCATCAGTTCAATCAATCAATACAATACTTGGATTACCATCATCATACATGTCATCGAATCGATGTTGAAGATATCTTTTACGAACTAACTGCACTAGCTGAATCATACCTGACCGCTAACAAAACCCAACAAAACGAACAACCAACACCATCACCTACAACGTCGAGCCAGTTATCTAATGTGTGAATTCTGACACTTAATTTACCAAAATTTGACGGATCACCCGAAAAGTGATTGCCTTTAAGGACGCATTCTATTCCCTTATTCATAATCAAGAAACTCTCGATCTTGTACAAAAACTACAGTGCCTGAGATCATGTTTAAGTGGTGAAGCTGCTGAAGTCATAGCATATCTCGATACTACATCCAGCAATTATGCATAAACTTGGAATTTGTTGACCGAATTATACAACAACAGACTAATAATCATTTTTCGAAACATTTCTCTGTTTTTTACGCTGCCGACAGTTCAACGAGACTCACCATCTAGTTTAAGACAATTAATAAATAATGTTCAACAACACTTAAGGTCATTAAAATCACTCCAGCAGCCCACAGAGGAATGGGATTCGATCATAATTTACCTTACCTATGAACGACTGGATAAAGGCACACGCAAAGAATGGGAACATTCGCTGCAAGATAGCGAAATGGCTAAACTTAAAGATATGATATCCTTTCTTAATCAATAAGCCAGACTTCAACCGTAAAGATGAAGAAACCACGAGAAGTACCTAAAGGACGCAATCAATCCTCTTCTAATTATAAATCATTCGTATCCACCAAGTTGTCTTGTCCTATATGCTCTCAGCCGCATTACATTCAACAATGTCAACAGTTTTTGAAAATGGACGTATCAAAGCGAATTAACGCTATTAAAGCCAACAAGATTTGTAACAATTGTTTAAAGTCCAATCACACCGTAACAATGTGTTACTCTAGTGCATGCCGCAAATGTCATAAAAAGCACAATACTTTGTTGCATTTAGAAATTCAACCTAAACAGCAGTCTCATGAAGGGAAGATAGAAGCGCAAATTAATGATCAAGAACCCAAGCCTTCGACTAGTTTCGAACCTAAAACATTCACTTCCATATCATCTTTACCAACCGAAGTATTATTATCCACTGCAATTATTTATATTACCGACGTTCACGGACAACAGCACAGGCGTAGAGCTATATTAGATTCCGGATCACAATCTCATTTTATCACTAACCGATTAGCTAATCTGTTGCATTTACCCGCCGACGAAGTAAACAGTCCTGTAGTAGGTTTGAATAATACCCATACGAAAACCAGTCATTTAATAATTGCTACTATTTCATCATTCTACCAATTTAAGGTTTTTAATTATTCCACAAATAACCAGTTTTATTCCAACTACTCAAATTAACTGCTAATTAATTGAAATACCGAATAATATAATATTAGCAGATCCAGAATTCCATAAACCAGCTGAAATAGATGTTTTAATAGGCGCAGGGCTGTTTTATTCTCTATTATGCATAGGTCAGACAAGGGCATTTATTAAAAACAAAAAACATAAAACGACGGCACCTCTTCTACAAAAAACACGTCTGGGTTGGATAATTGCAGGAGAAATTTACCAGAATCCCAAACCCAACAGTTCAGTTAGTTGTCATCTCTCATCGTATTCTAATGATAAGGTACAATTAGACGGCCTTATTGAAAAATTTTGGAAATTAGAAGGAAAGGTCACGTCACCACCTCAGACCTCAGAAGAATGGCAGTGCGAACAACATTTTAGAACCAACGTTAATCGGGATTCTGTTGATGGTAAATACGTGGTAAAATTACCCTTCAATTAACGTATTTCAGAGCTAGATGAATCTTACAACACAGCTTTACATCATTATCAGTTGCTTGAGCGAAAACATAACCGAAACAAGGAATTAAAAGAAGAATATAGACAATATAAACTACGCGGATATATGACCGAACTGGTTGATGATTCGGCTAAAACTACAACTGGAGTGTCTCTAAATGACACACTTATAGCAGGACCTACAATCCAAGATAACCTTATATCTATTATGTTAAGAATGCGCACCCACCGTTACCTACTTTCCGCAGACATCGAGAAGATGTTTTTGCAAATATGGGTCCATCCAGATGATCGACGGTATCAGAAAATATTCTGGCGAGAAACCGACACTGAACCAATCAAAACATTTCAATTAAATACCGTCACCTTTGGAATGACATCGTCACCCTTTCTGGCTGTTCGCACTCTTCATTAGCTGGCAACAGACGAAGCAGAGACATTTTCTAGAGCAGCTAATATTATCAAAACCGATTTTTATATGGACGATTTGCTAACTGGAGCAGATACCATTGACGAGGTCGTTCAACTACGCAACAATTTAATTCAATTATTGCAGAGAGGAGGTTTTCATCTACGTCAATGTTGTTGTAATGATAAAAGAGTTTTAACAGGAATTGATCAAGGCTTAATAAACCGACAAATATCACTTGAAATCGACTATACAATTAAAACCTTAGGTGTTCTGTGGGATGCCGATAAAGAGTGTATTATTTATACCGTTATGATAAGCGAAGCTACAACAAAAATTACCAAAAGAGTTATTCTATCGGAAACAGCAAAACATTTTGATTCATTCGGACTTTTAGGTCCAATAATAGTATACGCAAAACTAATTATGGAACGACTGTGGTAACATCGACTAGACTGGGACGAAACGATTCTTATAGAAATACATACATTGTGGATGAAATTCCGAAATCGTCTTTGTGACATCACCGAATTTTCTATTCCAAGATATCTACTACAAGAAAACTGTAGTACAATTTCATGGGTTTTGCGACGCCAGTAAAACAGCATATGGCGCGTGTATATACCTTAGATCCATCAATAACTTAGGAAACATCGAAACACATCTTGTATGTTCTAAATCGCGAGTTGCTCCGTTGAAAGTGATCTCTCTAACACGACTAGAACTTTTTTCGGCATTACTTTTATCCACCTTTGTAAGACAACAACAGAGTCATTAAAATTTAAAATTGACAGTATACATCTTTGGGCGGACTCCACCATTACTTTACACTGGATACAAAGGGCATTTAATACATTAAAAACATTCGTGGCAAATCGTGTTTCGGAAATCCAGGAACTGACAAAGCAAGATTGGTGGAGATATGTGCCATCAGGCGACAATCCTGCGGATATTTTATCTAGAGGACAGTTACCTGACGAAGTAGTAAAGAATTACTGTTGGAAATCTGGACCATTATGGCTAAGTGATAGCGAAGAAAACTGGCCGATAAATAACATAACACCTATTAATGAAATACCAGACTCGTTCTAAAGTTGTACTAATATCAACTTCTACCGATAAAGAGGTGTTAAGAAAATTTTCTTCCTTTATCAGACTCAAGAGAGTAATTGCGTATTGTCTACATTTTGGACAAATTTCAATTAAACGAGCTCGAGGGGAGCTTACAGCCTCGGAGATACAAAAATGGTGCAATTAGAAACTTTTTGCATTTACATGGACCAACCAAAAGGTTTCAAAAATGGTTCATCTCAAGTTTGCAAGCTCCAAAAGAGTCTTTATGGTCTTAAGCAGGCACCACGGTGCTGGCACAAGAAGTTCACCGATTTTTTGACAACCTATGGATTCAGGGAGAGTTCTGTAGATCCCTCTTTATATATACTTACATGGAAGAGGTAACAACTGTTTGTTACTGCTACTATACGTTGATGACGCATTGGTAATCTCCGGGGATCCAGAACAGTCAGAGCAGTTACTAAATAAAATAAAATGCACATTCGAAACGAGAATAACCACCAATGTGCGAAATTTTGTTGGTTTTGAAATTAAAAGATTTGCTGATGGCTAAATATTTATCTCCCAGAAAATTACATTAAAAGATTTTTAATGGAATATGGAATGGCAGAATCTACTCCTATGGAACCAGGATGGAATCCAATGGATTCTCCTAAGGCAAAGGAAACTTTTCCTTATCGTGAAATAGTGGGAAGTCTTATGTTCGTGCAAGTAGTCACCAGGCCCGACATCGGTTATGCAATAAATATTGCATCCAGAGCGCTTGAAACCCCTACTGAAGCGCATTGTCATCTTGTGAAGAGGATACTCAGGTATGTCAATGGGACACAAGATGCTGGACTATTTTACAACACCAAGGAGCAGCTACTAAGAGTGTCCTGTGACGCGGATTTCGCGGGTGACGTTAAAACGCGGAAATCAACTTCGGGTGTAGTTTGCATGTTAGGGGGTGCGGCTGTAATTTGGTCAAGCAAAAAACAACAGTGTATCGCGCAATCCACAACTGAATCCGAATACGTGAGTACGGCGACTGCAGCAAAAGACTTAGTGTGGTCAAAACGTATTCTAGGTGAAATGGGCGTAGCTGTGAAGAAGCCTATTTTATGCATTGATAATCAGAGCGCACAAGGTGATTGGAAAATTAATTATTAAGAGGAGGGAATGCGTGATCATATAAATAGGTTTTGAGGGATGGAAAGCCAGATTCAAGGTAGAAAGAAAAAGATAACTTTAGAACTAAAAGAATATTTTTGAAATAACAAGAGGTCTTATAACAACTACTGTAATTAACTTAATTAAATAAAGCAAATAAAATCAACATCCTGCACAAATTTTGCTACAGTTATTCAGAAGTGGGATACTGAGGGAGTAAAGTACTTGTTTAGATTGGACCCTTGTCGTGTGAATCGTGGACCGCGAAGTAGTGTGGGTAAGTGTCGTCAAAAAGAGAAGTACCTTCAGAAAGTTGCGTGAAACGGGCGTTTGGAGCTGTATAACGTTGTCGCGAACTGAGTTGTAAGGACAAAGTGTCGAACTTACAAGATGATGTCAGAGGAAGATAGTGTTCCTGCGGGTCCGTCGGTGGGTCAAAGTGAAAATGAAATTATCAGAGAACCTCGCTGTTTCAAAAATATGGGGGAAGTGTTACCCGAATTCGATCCAGTCAGGGGTGACATGTCAATTCACCAGTGGATTGAGAAAATAGAAGAATATGGAGAAGTTTATGACTAGGATGATGTCGCCATCAAACATTACGCGTTATCAAAATTATGTGGCGTTGCGAAGTCATGGCGGGACAGTTTACCTGCTAAAAGTGGCCGTACGTGGGTCGAGTGGTGTGAACTTTTACGCGAAAACTTTCCGTGTGAGAGGAGCGAATTATCAGTGCGACTGGATGCTCAAAAATACAAACGAAGAGCAAACCAAAATGTTGTTGAATACCTCTACGAAAAATTGTCCAGGTGCAACAAAGCCAAAATGTCAGATGCGGAAACTGTCGAGTGGGTCGTCGATGGTCTCGACAACTTAAAGTTTAGTGACTATTTGGGACCATTAAGGCGTTATAATAAACCCAGTGAATTACTTTTAGACATTAAATCCGCAGACAATTACATAACTAACTAAAGAGAAAAATCGTTTGGAAAACCCCATAATGAAACCGTTACTAAAACTTCGATTAAATGTTTTAAGTGCAAACAAGAAGGACACACTGCCAATAAATGTCGTGACGGTGTAAATGATAAGTCGAAAAATATAACTTGTTTTAAGTGCGGTACTAAAGGACATTACGCGCGGGACTGTAGTAAAGTGACGAATAATCAAAATACTGTGAGCAGTTCCACAAGAGTTGGATCAAGTTCATCGGTACTTCATGTTGGGAGTAACACACACGATAAATACTTCAAGGATGCTTGTTTGAATGGAAAACCAACGAAATGCTATGTAGATCTAGGAAGCAGCTGTGTGGCAATACGATCCGATGTTTTAAGCGAAATGGGTCTCGCGTATTTTGAGACTGACCTTGAACCACTTATTGGGTATGGTCAAGGCACAGTCAAACCTGTGGGAATAGTGACCGTGACGTTGGAGGTCGACGGAGTGGCGGCCAAGGTTAATGCTCATGTCGTACCTGAGGAAAGTCAGCAAATTCCTGTCCTAGTTGGACACCCTTTTACGGAGCAACCCCATGTTCGCATAGTGAGTACCTGCGATAAATTGCACGTCAGCACCAGCAATGCAGAAATAACCAAGTTTCAAGGCAACCACAACAAATTCAGAATTGCAACGGAGAAATCCGTAGTCATCCCCAGCAATTTTGTGGGTCATGTGACCGTATGTTCAACAGCCAAAAACGAGACATTGTGTGTTGAAGGCGGTATACGCGAAAAAGGACATTTTGTACCAAGATGTATAATCAAAGTGAATGATAATGGAGAATCGGTAATTCCAGTGTTGAATCTCACAAGTGAAGCGCTTAAACTAAACCAGGGCGAACTAATCACAAGGGGTGAGGTTTGTGATTGTGTCGACATAAAAACCCAACATCAAAGAGAAGTGAATGATGAACCAGTGACTTACGATGAAATCAATACTGATTTACCAGAAGAACAGTCACAAGATCTCATGTCTGTGTTAAATGAAAACAAACAAACAAGGTAGGCTTGTCAAATTTAATAACAGAATCGCCTAAATCCTTTGTATAAAATAATTCCTTTAAAACCATCCCTACAAAATGACCGTACCACCAGAGCACGATAGTTTAAGTCTCTTAATCAAAAACGTGGTACCATTAAGGGACAAATTACTAGTTTTAATACATTTCTTGAGAAATATAAGAAAGAGCAACCGAATCAAAATAAACTGCGTATGCGAATTGAAAATTAAAATCTAGTTATGAACCTTTTGATCCAATTTGTGACGAGTTAGAATTGTTATTAGATACTGAGAAGACTGAAACAATTGCCAAAGAACGATTCGAAATTCAAGATCAATATTTCGATCTTCTTGGGAACGCCGAAAATTTGCTACTTGACATGCATCCTAGAGCCGTCAATGCTTTAATTCGCCAAAATCAGTCATTAAATCAAGTAACCGAACATTCAGAAACGGGAGACTCGTCTTCTTGTCAAACGGATCATAATAGTTTAAATAGTAATAATTCTGAAACGCAGACTAACTCCATTGGTACACCCAATAATAAAGGATATGTAAAGTTGCCGGAAGCGTCTTTACCAATTTTTAGCGGGAATTATGAAGAATGGTTACCTTTTAAAGACGCGTTCACGTCCCTTATTGATAAACGAGAAGGTTTGAGTAATGTAGCAAAATTGCAATATTTGAAATCAGCTGTGACCGGTCAAACAGCCAACAAAATAAGGCATATTTGCGTTTCAGAGGAAAATTATCAACGCGCATGGTGTATTTTGCAAAAAGCGTACGCAAACGAACGTTTGATTATTTCTTGGCATTTAAGTTTATTGCCTAAATTACCTGTTCAAAAATACGAAACAGCTGAGGGGCTACGTAGATTGGTCGACGATACTATGCAACACGTTGAATCACTCGCCGCGCTCGAAATTAAAATTTCCGAAGAAATGTTCAAAATCTCGAAGAAAAGTTACATAAAAATACCGCTGAAAAATGGGAGGAATTGTTAGATAGTAATGTTTATCCTAACTCGAATTCATGATTAATTTTTTATATAAAACCGCTCCGCGTCTTTCAAGACGAAATAATGAGAAAATAAACGAATCATCATTACCACAAACAAAGGGCGATTTGGGTTGTCAAACGTTACGAGTAAAAAATTAAAAGGGCAAGGCATTCGTAACGACACCTAAATACAACTGCCCTAGCTGTGACAAAAAACACCCATTATATAGGTGTGATAAATTCAAAAAGCTTCCCCTAGAGAGAAGATTACAACTAGTTAGAAATAGTTCCCTATGTGAGTTGTGTCTTTGAAATCATGGTGATGAGACATGCAAAATTGAAAAATGTATCGCATGCGATTGCCCGCAAAATTTATTACTGTACGAGCATACGGCTGTAAATAACAGGTGACTAGCACAGCACACAGAAACGAATCGGCACTGTCTTTCTTCCTTTTAACAATCGTCATGCTCAACTCAATTAATAACTAGTGCAATCATAAATATTTTAGATAGTAAAAATAATAAAATACGGTGTCGAGCTTTACTCGACACCTGTGCATCTGTAGATTTAATTACACAAGCTTTATCAAATGTACTTAATCTTCCTAAAAAACCGTGTCGAGTTTCTGTGGGTGCTCTAAATCAATTAGAAACTATAACAAAAAATGTAATTACTGCAACAATTCAATCTAATCATAACGAATATAGTAAGACTCTCGAATTCCTAACCATATCAAATATTTCCGATAAAATTCCGAGTGAACACATTTCCAGAAAACATATCGCGATTCCAGCAAATATTAAACTCGCGGATCCAGAGTTTTACAAGCCTGCATCCGTAGACGTGTTACTGGGGTCCGGACCAACGCTTTCTATGTTCTCGATCGGTCAAAGAAATATTTCGACAAAAAATATGGATTTGTATTTACAAAAAACTCGATTAGGTTGGATTATTGGAGGGCAAGTAGATACGAGAAGAATAGGAAAAATAACTCAATGCAATCTTACAAATGTGCAATTCGAACTCGAGAAATTTTAGCACATTGAAGAGGGTTAATCACAAAATCATTTGTCAGATGAAGAATTACTGTGCGAAAAACATTATGTAGAAAACGTCACTCGCGACAATAGCGGCCGTTTCATAGTGGCTCTTCCGTTTAAAGGTAACCGAGATTTACTAGGCGAGTCGCGAATTCAGGCGAATAAGCGCTTGACTTCTTTACATAACAAATTTCGAAGGGATTCGAAAAAAGATACACGGCAGTAATTAATGAATACAAACATCTTGGACATATGTCGGAAGTCGAATATCATTCGGAGGTTAAATTTTATTTATCTCATCACGCTGTTTTCAAGGAAACTAGCAATACCACCAAGCTTCGTGTAGTGTTCGCTGGTTCGGCTAGAACAAGCAGTGGAATTTCCTTAAACAACATTCTTATGACGGGACCAATGATCCAAGATGATATGTTCCTATTGTTAATTCGTTTTCGTATACCCAAGTATGTTGTAAGTGCAGATATTGAAAAAGTGTATCGGGAAATCTTAATTCGGGAAGAAGATAGAAAATATTAAGCACTGTTATGGAAAGAAGGTGATGAGGTGAAAACATTCAATTTAAACACAGTTACGTTTGGTTTAGGCCCCGCCCCTTTCCTAACTATCCGTTGTTTAAAAAGGCTAGCCGAGGAAGAAGGCGAAAAGTACCCTCTTGCAGCAAAAATTCTTTCTGAAGATTTATATGTCGATAACATGCTCACTGGCGCAGAAACACTGAAAGAAGCTCGCGAAATTCGAAATCAAATAACTTCTTTATTAAGTGCCAATGGGCATCCAATGACTTACGTATTTTAGACGGGTTAAATGAGGATCAGATTGATACGAATTTGCAGTAGAATAATCTAAAAACTCTCGGTATTTCATGGAATGCGAAAAACGATACCATCACATATCAAGTTAATTTTTCGAATATCAACTGTGCTAAATCGAAACGTACCGTTCTTTCCGAAATTGCCAAAATTTTCGACCCGTTATGTTTACTTGGCCCAACTATTTTATATGCCAAAATAATTACGCAAGAAATTTGGAAACAAAAACTTAATTGAGATGAATCCTTAACAACTACTTTGCATTCATTATGGAGTGAATTTTATCATCAATTACCATTAATAAATAACATTTCATTCGAAAGAAAAACTGTAAGTTCTAAAAATGACTCAATTCAACTTCATGGTTTTGCGATGCGAGTGAACGGGGGTACGGCGCTTGTTTCTATTTA
>NW_020438941.1:346716-366300 GCF_000699045.2 Agrilus planipennis | reverse complement strand
TTGTTATAATATTTTAGACGATAACATGTAATGGAAATGTCGCGATAATCAATATTTATCGATGTAACCGTTGCAACTGTTTAGCAGGTTTATCTTATTGTTGTTTATAAACGTTAAAAACCGTTGGTTACTAATACCTAATTTTCCGTTAGGACCGTTGGCTTTTGCAGAAGTATGATTGGATGATTTTAAAATGACCGTTAATAAATGCAACAAGGTGATTGGAAAATTAATTATTAAGAGGAGGGAATGCGTGATCATATAAATAGGTTTTGAGGGATGGAAAGCCAGATTCAAGGTAGAAAGAAAAAGATAACTTTAGAACTAAAAGAATATTGAAATATTGAATATTGAAATAACAGAGGTCTTGTAACAATTACTGTAATTAACTTAATTAAATAAAGCAAATAAAATCAACATCCTGTACAAATTTTGCTACAGTTCTTCAGAAGTGGGATACTGAGGGAGTAAAGTACTTGTTCAGATTGGACCCTTGTCGTGTGAATCGTGGACAGCGAAGTAGTGTGCGTAAGTGTCGTCAAAAACAGAAGTACCTTCAGAAAGTCGCGTGAAACGGGCGTTTGGAGCTGTATAACGTTGTCGCGAACTGAGTTGTAAGGACAAAGTGTCGAACTTACAAGATGATGTCAGAGGAAGATAGTGTTCCTGCGGGTCCGTCGGTGGGTCAAAGTGAAAATAAAATTATCAGAGAACCTCGCTATTTCAAAAATATGGGGGAAGTGTTACCCGAATTCGATCTAGTCAGGGGTGACTTGTCAATTCACCAATGGTTTGAGAAAATAGAAGAATATGGAGAAGTTTATGACTAGGATGATGTCGCCATCAAACATTATGCGTTATCAAAATTATGTGGCGTTGCAAAGTCATGGCGGGACAGTTTACCTGCTAAAAGTGGCCGTACGTGGGTCGAGTGGTGTGAACTTTCACGCGAAAACTTTCCGTGTGAGAGGAGCGAATCATCAGATGCTCAAAAATACAAACGAAAAGCAAACCAAAATGTTGTTGAATACTTCTACGAAAAATTGTCCAGGTGCAACAAAGCCAAAATGTCAGATGCGGAAACTGTCGAGTCTATCGTCGATAGTCTCGACAACTTAAAGTTTCGTGACTATTTGGGACCATTAAGGCGTTATAATAAACCCAGTGAATTACTTTTAGACATTAAATCCGCAGACAATTACATAACTAACCAAAGAGAAAAATCGTTTGGAAAACCCCACAATGCAACCGTTACTAAAACTTCGATTAAATGTTTTAAGTGCAAACAAGAAGGACACACTGCCAATAAATGTCGTGACGGTGTAAATGATAAGTCGAAAAATATAACTTGTTTTAAGTGCGGTACTAAAGGACATTAAGCGCGGGACTGTAGTAAAGTGACGAATAATCAAAATACTGTGAGCAGTTCCACAAGAGTTGGACCAAGTTCATCGGTACTTCATGTTGGGAGTAACACACACGATAAATACTTCAAGGATGCTCGTTTGAATGGAAAACCAACGAAATGCTATGTAGATCTAGGAAGCAGCTGTGTGGCAATACGATCCGATGTTTTAAGCGAAATGGGTCTCGCGTATTTTGAGACTGACCTTGAACCACTTATTGGGTATGGTCAGGGCACAGTCAAACCTGTGGGAATAGTGACCGTGACGTTGGAGGTCGACGGAGTGGCGGCCAAGGTTAATGCTCATGTCGTACCTGAGGAAAGTCAGCAAATTCCTGTCCTAGTTGGACACCCTTTTACGGAGCAACCCCATGTTCGCATAGTGAGTACCTGCGATAAATTGCACGTCAGCACCAGCAATGCAGAAATAACCAAGTTTCAAGGCAACCACAACAAATTCAGAATTGCAACGGAGAAATCCGTAGTCATCCCCAGCAATTTTGTGGGTCATGTGACCGTATGTTCAACAGCCAAAAACGAGACATTGTGTGTTGAAGGAGGTATACGCGAAAAAGGACATCTTGTACCAAGATGTATAATCAAAGTGAATAATAATGGAGAATCGGTAATTCCAGTGTTGAATCTCACCAGTGAAGCGCTAAAACTAAACCAGGGCGAACTAATGACAAGGGGTGAGGTTTGTGATTGTGTCGACATAAAAACCCAACATCAAAGAGAAGTGAATGATGAACCAGTGACTTACGATGAAATCAATACTGATTTACCAGAAGAACAGTCACAAGATCTCATGTCTGTGTTAAATGAAAACAAACAATTGGTCGCTAGGAAATTAAGCCAAATTGGGTTAACAAATAAAACTGAAATGGAAATAAATCTAATAGATGGTAAACCAGTCTACTACAGGCCGTATCGGATGGCTATTTCTGAAAAACAACAAGTGCAGGAGATTGTCAGGGAATTGAAAGAGGCAGATATAATCGGAGATAGCAGTTCACCCTTCGCCAGTCCAGTGCTCTTGGTGAAGAAAAAGACCGGTGATGTGCGAATGTGTATTGACTATCGTGCCCTAAACAAACAAACCGCTAAAGATCATTACCCGATTCCATTGATCGACGATCAACTGGATCGAATGAACGGCATGAACTATTTTACTAGTTTAGATCTGCGGAGCGGCTATTATCAAGTGCCAATGAAGGAAGCGTCTAAGGACAAGACAGCCTTTATCACTCCCGATGGGCACTATCAGTTCAAACGAATGCCTTTCGGACTCTGCAATGCTCCATCGGTGTTTCAGCGGTTAATTAATCTGGTTCTGGGAAATTTGCGATACGATGTGGCAATGGCCTACCTTGATGATATCATAATCCCGAGTACAACAGTTCGGGATGGAATTGAAAAGTTACGCCAAGTGTTTCGAGCGTTAACAGATGCGGGACTGACATTGAACTTAAAAAAGTGCTATTTTTTCATGAACCAAATCGAATATTTGGGATTCGAAATATCCAGTTCGGGAATTGCACCGGGAAATGGTAAGTTGCGAAGCATAGAACAGTTTCCAGTGCCTACCGATGTAAGATCAGTAAGAAGTTTTGTAGGGTTGGCAAGTTTTTTTCGGCGATTTGTTAAGGACTTCGCGATTAAAATTAGTCCGATGACAGAGTTATTACGGAAAAATGTGAAGTTCAAATGGGAAAGTGAACAACATGACACGTTTGAGAAAATCAAAGTCTGCTTGTTAAGCAAACCTGTTTTGTCAGTGTATAATCCGAGTACGAAAACCGAGGTATATACGGACGCTTGTGTAATCGGTTTGGGTGCCGTGCTACTTCAGGAGCAGTCCGATGGAAAATTTCATCCTATATCCTTCTTCAGTCGAAAAACAACAAAAGACGAATCAAAATATCACGCGTATGAACTGGAAGCTCTCGCGATCGTGTGTGCGTTAGAACGCTTCCGCGTTTACCTGTTAGGTATACAGTTTGTCATTCGCACAGACTGCGATAGTTTGAAGATGCTCGCGAATAAAAGAGACTTAAGTGCGCGTATCGGTCGATGGTTCGTCCGATTATCAGAGTTTGACTACATCATCGAGTATCACAAAGGTGTCAGCAACGTTGTGGCTGATGGACTGAGTCGTTATCCCGTGGACAAAGCGAAAGAAGTACCATTGGTGGGTCTACCTGTTATGGGAATCACCATTTCTACTGATTGGGTAGCGGCTCTACAACGCAGTGATGAAGAAATTTTGACCATAAAAAATAAATTGGAGAGTGGCGATGCAGACATACAAAAAAAATTCACGCTATACAAAGGAAGAGTGTATAGAACCACCAATGGATGTTGGAGACTCTATGTACCACAAGACATTCGACACGAGCTTGTTATCGAAGCCCATAAATCCTTGATGCATCTTGGAATTGATAAGACTCTTGCAAAATTAAAAGAGTCGTACTACTTCCCCAAAATGAGAGACTTTGTATCGGGGTACATAAACAGATGTCTGAACTGTCTATATTATAAAACGCCAGGAGGAAAACGACCGGGATTCCTTCGTCCGTTAGACAAAGGCAACAGCCCTTTCCAGTGCGTGCACATCGATCACCTGAGACCTTTCAGGGCTACCAGGAATAGAAACAAATATGTGATTGGTTTGATTGATGGGTTCAGCAAGTATGTTGTTTTGAAAGCGGTGAAAGATACTGGAACAGTTTCAACTATATTGTTTTTAAAACAGTTTATTTCATTTTTCGGTAAACCCCTTAAAATTGTTAGTGATAGAGGTGCCGCGTATACCTCAACTGACTTTGAAGAATTTTGCGAGACGTTCGCGATCCAACATATAAAAACGGCGTCCAATACACCAAGCGCTAATGGACAAATTGAAAGTGTAAACAAGATCATTACTACATGTTTGGGAACTTCGACAAGTGATTTGGAATGTAATGACTGGGACGAAAAGGTACTGCAAGTGGGCCATAAATAATAGTGTGCACAGTGTAACAAAGCGCACCCCACATGAGATTGTTTTTACTCATAAAAGCCTGGGACTAGAAGAAAATCCCTTAACTGAGGAAATATTTGCAAAAAACGAAAGCATGGGTACCAAAGAAGAACGAGAGGATGTCGAAATTCTGCTCAATTGAAACAAGGACAAGATAAAATCTCAATATGACAAACATCGAAAAGAAGCACCGAAGTACCACCCCAACGATCTAGTGTTAGTGCGGAGTGAAGCACCATGTACGGGTGAAAGCAGGAAGCTGGTGCCAAAATACAAGGGACCATACAAATTGGTGAAGGCATTGGACAATGATAGATACCTAATCCAGGACATCGAAGGAGAGCAACAAAGTGGTAGATTTTATAAATCAGTTGTTGCAGTGGATAGGCTAAAAATAGTGCCGAAAGATTGTGCGTCTCGAGAAAAAGCATAAAACGAAAAAAAAAAGTGAAATTGTCGTGACAGTCTGTAAACGTATCACCAAACTTATAAGTTTATGTTTTTTTTGTTTGTTTGTTGTTTAACTAAATGTGTCAGAGCAGAGACAAAGAACTTTTGTAGTACAATTATTGTAACGTTGCCATAGGTTAGGGATTATAAATGAAATTGTTTGATGTTAGTCTTTTTTTGCTTTATGTTTTTATTTTTTTGTATTATGTTTATTGTGGTTGTAAGTCTAGCTCTAATGTATCGAGGACGATCATTGAGTCAGGAAAGGCCGAAGCTGTTACAATATTTTAGACGATAACATGTAATGGAAATGTCGCGATAACCAATATTTATCGATGTAACCGTTGCAACTGTTTAGCAGGTTTATCTTATTGTTGTTTATAAACGTTAAAAACCGTTGGTTACTAATACCTAATTTTCCGTTAGGACCTTTGGCTTAAAAGTTCCAAATTCTTGAAGAATGATGTCATACCTTCTTGTAGTGTAAAAAGAGAAAAAAATCGTACTGAAGGTAATATAAACCAACAAAATAGAAATTGTGATAACCTAAATGATGAAGAAAATGTTTTAAAGTTCTGACCTTATACTGGCAGAAAGTAATGATATAAACTATCTCAGTGTTTGCTTAGATATAAATTCTTCAGATTTAAGATCTACAGTGGTGGACCCAAATTTCTTCCAAAAAGAAAAGTTTCATTGGTAAAAAGGTTAAATTATGCTGGCATGCTTACCTATTCAAATATTAATGTTCCTGCTACATATATACATTGTTGACTTAATCCAACAGTACAGGTGCATTTAGCCGAAGTAGTTTGATATCATTGATGTTTACTGTAATTTCCTGAGGAGTTCCTCGAGGATCAGATAATTGTATACAATACAATATAGATTATTTATATTATTTAATATGCCGCAATATATTCTAATCCGGCGGGACTTGACCCTTGACGAAACAATTGTACAAGCTAGAGTGGGTGGATCGGCTTGCGAGTTTCGATGATTTACGGAGCCGGGCCATAGGTTGATATCGTAGATAGTATTACCCACGAAATTTATTCCCCGAATTAATGCACCAACAACAATTAACTTGCCGTGCGACCGGTCTTCTCCACCCTAATGAGCCCCCGATTACCTGAGTAACCCCTTGCTACAACCGAAAGTCTACGTAACTATGTACTTTTCTCTACTACTTTAATTATTCTTTTTTCATAAATCTTCTATTTTACAATTCCTATTTTTTTCTCTTCTTCGGTTGTATTTTCCCTCTTATAATCATTTCTCCTTATGCAATGTAGTTATTTTAGGTGTCTATTATTGTTTTCCCACTGATTATTTTCTCTTTTTATTAATTTTTATCGTAGATTCACCCTTCTTTTTTCTAGTCCTATATTTTTATATATGTCCTGTCGTCTTCCGCGGTCAGTTTTTTTACTTTTTCCCGCGAAACTAACTTTACATACGAATTCCTTTTTATCGTTTCTTTTCGCCCTTCTTTTACCACACCACTCTCCATCCCTCTTCGTATAAAAAGCCGTGCATTCCTCACTACCGACAAGACTCCCATATTCCACCGACCCCAAGGAAGAAGGAGTCAATCGCCAATCAACCAACCAACCCCAGAATTTCTACATTTTTATTTGTGCCAAGTGTTTACCAACTCGATATTGTCCATGATTGTGACTTTGTAT
Organism: Agrilus planipennis; assembly: GCF_000699045.2. Lineage (NCBI taxonomy): Eukaryota > Metazoa > Arthropoda > Insecta > Coleoptera > Buprestidae > Agrilus > Agrilus planipennis. The sequence continues at coordinate 359,735 of NW_020438941.1, read as the reverse complement.
CTATATGTATGTATACTCAAATCATCTTCACCTTTTTTTTTTCTATTTTAATTATATGTTTTATCTATAAATTGCTATTGTTTTGTATATATATTTTCTGTCTTCTTTACTACCGTTTGCTGTATATATTTTCTATCGTTAGTATATGTTATAAATAAATTGTAACTTAATAACAAAATATCATACTACCAGCGCCATCTATTGGTATATGAGTGTGTATATTTTCTATCGTTAGTATATAGTGTAAAGTGTGTAAATAAAAACTATTAGAGTGTATCAAGGTTCAACCATAATGGGGGGATTCTTAAAGAGAAACCAGACTAAGACAAGTCCCTGACAGAGGGCAGCAGCTCTTTCAGTACTCAGCGTGGCAGAGATCATGAGGATCGGTATGGCACTCTGATGCACAAAACTGCGACGTGGAAAACAACGGGAAACCACCACATTATGATGCCGAGTAAAATGTACGTTAAAAATTAAATGATGGTGTTCTCTGTAAAGCACTCTGGACGTAAACTAGTTCACCATTCGGATGCTCGGATGGCCGGACAGGGACGCTAAAAACGCTCTTAGTTCAGGTCTACATGCCTGAATCATCTTAGTCATGAAGACGAAGAAGCGATTTATGCAAATTAAGAAGACGTGTTAAGTTTAATGAAAGGGCAGGATAATGTGTGTGCAACAGCAGGTTCTTTTGAATTAGGCAATGGAAATGATAGGGGAGATAGACTGATAGAATTTTGCGATAAGCGTAACTTAACCGTTGCGAACACTTTATTCAACCATCACGATAAGAGGCGCTGTACGTGGAAGATGCCAGGTGACTTAAGGAGATTTCAGTTGGATCACATACTTGTTAGGCAAAAATTTATAAATCAAGTGAAGGACAATAGGAGCTATCCAGGAGCAGATATAGATAGCAATCATAACTTAGTAGTCATGAAGACCAATTTTAAATTGAAAATTTTGAAAAAGAGGAAAAGTAGGAGACGTCTTGACTTAGAAAAGCTAAACTGTAACGAGACGCGTGATAGGCTCGGTAAAAGGGCAGACAAAATACCGAAATACTAAAGGCGGCAGGAGAAACGAATGACAGGGACATAGAGACAGAATGGAACTGCATTAAAACGTGCCTAAAGTCAGTAGCTGCAGGTATACTAGGTTTTAAACGAAACGAACGTAGGAAATCCTGGATAACAAATGAGATTTTAGGATTAATAGAAGAAAGGCAAAAATACAAAACCAGGACAGATGAAGAAGGGAAAAAAATATATAGGGCTATAAAGTGGGAAATAATTAGGAAGTGTACGGTAGCTAAGGAACAGTGGATTGATAGGATGTGTAAAAAGGTAAAATAAAAGTTTAATGTAGGTAAACCCGATGAGGCGTACAATATAATTAAAAGGAATTTTAGAGGTGTTGTGTAAAGTGGTAATAACATAAGAAACGATACAGGGGTCATTTTGATAGAAAATGAAGAAAAGGCAGATAGGTAGAAAGAAGACTTAGAGTACATACGCGCAAGCCCTGAGTTAGGAGATATATTACAGAAGGAAGATAGTGTTGAGATAGATGACCTCGGTTATCCAATAATGAGAGAAGAGTTTGATGTAGAGCATTAAAAAACTTAAAAAAAATAATAAGGCGCGAGGTGTAGATGAGATACAGGGGGAAATTCTAACACATGCAGGACAAGAGATAAGAGATAGTATGTTCAAGCTGGTTAGTCACATTTACGAAACAGGGGAAGTTCCAGATCATTATAAACAAAACGTGGTAGTAGCCATACCTAAAACGAGAGGCGCGGGTAGGTGCGAGGCACATAGAACAATTAGCCGTATTGACAAAACAGTACTATGGAAATAAATTGAAATAAAATAAAAATACTGGCAACGGGAGGAAAAGTAGGGAAAGAGCGAATATAAAGATAGGAGACGAATAATTAGAAGAAGTGGCGGATTTTAGGTATCCAAGAAGTCATATAAGTCAGGACGGAAGGAGTAGTAGGGATATAAAGCAGAGGATAGCGCAGGGTCGAATCGCCTTCAATAAAAAGAAGTCACTTCTATGTTCACGAATGATTAATTTAGAAATTCGAAAAAGGTTGTTAAAGGTATATGTTTGGAGGACAGCCCTGTAGAGGTGTGAAACATGGACAGTAGGCGCGGCGGAAAAGAAAAGGTTAGAAGCATTCGAAATATGGTGTTACAGGCGAATGATGAGGATGCCGTGTATAGAAAAGGTTAGAAATGAAGAGGTATTAAAAAAAGTAAGAGAACAGAGGACTCTATATAAGGCAATAAGAAATAGGCGAGATAGGTCTAGTCAGGGATATATTAGAGGCAGAAACGGAAGTTAGGTGGGGTAGAGGTAGACCTACATTAGATTACTGTTCGCAAATAGTTCAAGATGTGGTATGTTCCAGTTTTAGGGAAATGCGAAGATTAGCTCAGGATAGCAAAGAGAGGAGGTGCGTGTCCAACTAGTCTTAGAACTGACAACCTTATAATGATGATAACACAGTATATTAAATAACTAGCATTCACAACCTTCTCTTTTTCAATGTAATTATGGCTTTTTACTGATGAGTTCAAGGCCTCCAAAATTTCACTCAATGATAAAAACATTGCTTCAAAATTAACTTTTAACACATGTTTTCGTTTGGAAACGTGCCGCATTTGATCCGATATGATTAATTCGAATTGTTATCAGTGCGTGTCGCTACGATTATTGTCATTTACCAATAAATACTAAATTAATTTTTTGGTTATATCTGTGCAGTTATATTACAGTAAATGTTTATTTAACAACAATTAATATTTATTTAAGAGTGAGTATTATTATGTATTAATTCAAATTCCTTGTAGTTTCCTGTTGTTAGTTTCCTGTTTCTTAAGCACTTAGAAAAATAAACGGAAGCGAAAAAAATTTGACCATTTTTTTGTTATTGAATTACATACAAACATATTAAATTAATACTCAGGTGGACTAAAGATCATTACTTATTCGTTATAAAGGAATAGAGATCGCTAAGGAAGTTTCGCTTCTTTCACGTGTACTGAGATGCAGGTGTTGTTTTTCCTTTTTTTTAGATATCCGCAAATAGCAAAAGTGACTAATACAAGATGAGGAAAATTAAGTAGTTATTGCATGGGGCTACGGGATCAAGCTGAGGATAGGAGTGGGGGTGACCATATATGGTAATAATGCAAGTTATCAGCGTATGTGTGGGCGAGGCTAATATATTTGCTTGCTTCTGATTGGTTGTTTAATTATGTGGTGTGGGGCGGGGCTTGAGTCGATTAGTCTAACCAATCAGCACATTATTATTGATGATTTTAATGATGGCGTAAGTCGTATATCGTTTGTGTGACAGAAAGGGAGAGATAACTTTCGTTTATCTTGAGAACAAGATGTCGTCGTTGTCGTTGTGGCGGCCATAGCTGAGGCGTGGAATATGAATATATGAATGATAATAGTGGTTATGAATATCGGATTGGAAATAAAACAAAAGATCATATTAAAGTTAAATTTTAGTAACGTTTATTTATTGTTTATTTAGCAGTATCAGTAGGTAATAATTTTACAATCCATTCGTATATTATTGTACTATTGGAAAAATTACATACATGTGGCGACTTAAAATGATGTAAACACGTTGTGCTTGATTTTGCAACAATGGGACAAGAACTATTATTAGCTAGATCGATTATTTTGATAGCACTATGATTTTGAAACATACATTCGAGATAATTCTTCCTTTCGTTACCTTTCACGCATATGTGGTCTACTTTTTGTTTAACAACTAGCTTCTCGAACACGGAATACACATCGTCGTACGGAATTAGTCCATCGGAGTATTTTATTCCATGATGATTATGCTCTAGCCATTTTGTTTACACCTTCGACTTGTTGTTCAATTCGTGAAATGGTTTTGGCGGTTTAAATAGGAAATGTCCGCTGTGCTGTCCACTTATAAAAGTTACTTCTTTGACTATGAATTCGGGAATTCTGAAGCCTTGAATGTTGATTACCATAAACATCCCAGTAAACACTGTTATATTGTTGTTATATATCGGCAACATAATTTTTGTTATATGTTATGTTGCAATTATGTAACATGGAAGTTACATACATGTTCCTATTTCCGCCTTAGTTATATAACATTGTTATATAACTCTGTTATATAACTGCAATATTTATATTACATGAAAGTTATATATTTGTGATATAACTGTTACATAAAAAAAATAATTCTAGTTATACATAACTTTGTTATATTACAGTAATATTTCTATTATATCACAGTTATGTATGTGTAATATAATTAAAACATTGAATAATGTTACAGTATGTAACATTTGTACATAACTTCGTTACTTAACCACAACGTTGTTGTTATATTACTATTATGTATTAGTAACATTAATGCATTACAAATGTTACATAACTTAGTTACATTACTATAATATTGCTAATGGTGCTATTCAAAAAACTTCGAGTCTCCAGACAGAGTCGAGTGCTGAGACGCCATTATCTGCCAGTTGGCCTAGTCCAACCGGAATTTTCCAGTTAGCCTACTACATGTACCAATCAGAACTCGGTGACTTAGCGCCGGACTCTACCTCAGGTGACTCGTAAGGTTTTTCTCACCAATGCGCATGTCCATACATGTGTTTGCAGGCCTTGTGTCGAGCTAAATGTCAACACATATAGGTTTTGTGATAGTTGAAGTATAAAGCACATGAAGAAATTGAAATAGAAAAACCTTAAACGCTTGATGTATTTCAATACAAATATATGTTAAAGTAAAATAAATATTACAGTAATACACTTTAAACATTTCATGTCATATCTATTTCAANAATTATAATTACCTATAGGTAAGTGAAATTGAGATTCACATAAAAATCCGTTTGTTCTACAATTTTAAACTCTTTAAGCACTGTATTACAATACTTTATTTATGTGCTGAATATTGTTTGGTATTATCATAAGAATTGTGAAACTTTTGATACTATAATAGATATAATTCATCAGCTATTAAATACAATAATACGGAATGTACAAAAAATAATAAGACAAACAATATAAAAATTACATATAGTATAAAGAAAAATTGTAAGTAAATTATTAAAAAATTCACCTTTGAATATTCTTACGACTAGTTTCATTCAAACTTTAATAACTTTAATTTACCTATTTGTTGTATAATATAGAGATACATCATCGAGAACTTTTATTTATTTTTTTCCAGAAATTGTTTGAAGTATCAAGAAATGACTCCAACTCCAAGTATTGTAAAAATGCGCAAACCAATTCGACATTTATCTAAGCGTCGATTACGACAAATAGTAGCTCACAACAAAAAAGAAGCTGCAAGAGTTGGTACTCAAGAACGACATAGCAATATTGTTGGACATAATGCTAATTCTAGAATCGATGAAGAACCATACAACAATACCATTGAACCAAATTTAGATGACTGTGTTCGTGGATCTTTTTCGAACGTTCACAAGCTTCTATAAGCGTAGCTTCGAACACTCAAATAGTTGAAAATATTAATAACATAAATCATTCACAAAACTTTACTGATTCAAATTTACGTGGATTGGATGTTGCATTAAATAAACGATTTGATTTAAAAGAAGATCTGCAATTGTGGATAAAAAATGAAAACATTACCCTAAAAGCTGGAAATTCTTTATTAAAAATACTTCGTAGTCATGGGCATGACTCGGAATTAGCTTGTGATGTACGCCAAAAAATGCAACAAAGGCGATACAAGAGAAAAACGGTGGTTCGTACATGCATTTTGGAATCAGAAATGGTCTCCTACGATCAATGACAAAGTATTTCACTAAGTGCCTAAGTATAGTATATCTACAGTTGAATTGTGATGGAATGTCGATATCAAAAAGTTCAGGAAGTCAATTTTGGCCAATATTATCATTAATTGATCTAGATATTCGTACTGATCCATTTATTGTAGGTGTTCACCACGGTGATTCAAAGCCAAGTGACCCTAATATATATTTAAAAGAGTTTGTACATGAAATGAAACAAATTTTGAAAGAAGGTATTACTTTTCTAAATAAGAAATGTAAAGTGAACATTGTAAAAGTTGTTTGCGATACTCCTGCTAGAACATTCATTACTTTAGTGAAAGGTCATGCAGGTTACTACAGTTGTTCCATATGTATTCAAGAAGGAGGGTATGAAAATCACGTCATCCTATCTGAAATAAATTCTCCACTGAGGACAGATGAATCATTTCGAAATAAGCAGCATCCACAGCATCATATAGGTACCTCAATTTTGGAAGAACTGAACATTGGCATGGTTTCTCAAGTTGCATTAGATTATATACATCTTGTTTGTTTAGGAGTTATGAAATGACTCATTAACATATGGATCAAAGGTCCTAAAATTCTTCGATTCACAAACGATCAACAAAGCACAATTAATAAAAATATATCTAGTATAAGAAGTTTCGTTCCGTCAGAATTTTCGAGGTCACCAAGAAGTTTAGAGGAGTACACAAGATGGAAGGCCACAGAATTTTTTTTTATTATATTTTTGTTATATCTTGGTCCTGTAATGCTACAACCTTTGCTTAAATATGATTATTACATAAATTTTGTTAAGCTTATTAGTTTAGGTATGAGAATTTTATGTGATTTAAGTTTATGTTTAGAAATGAACAATCGGTCTAAAACCTTTCTAACTGAATTTGTTCAAGAATTTCAGGATTTGTATGGTCTCATTCAAGTCACATTTAACATTCATAATCTAATACATTTACCTAATGAAGTGATATCTTTTGGTTGTTCTCTCGATAAATTTAGCTGTTTTCCATTTGAAAACTATTTAAAAGATCTCAGGAATAAAATACAAAATTCTCCTAAACCTTTGCAACAGCTCGTTAATCGAATAACAGAAGAAACTAAATTTCCAGAAAAACCGCTGGTTCAAAAACTCTATCCAATAATTCGATATTCAAAATCATTAAAAATCACTAGGATTGAATTTGAGAATTTCTCAGTTTCTGTTTATAAGATAAATAGCTATTGTTTAACAGATGATAATAACACAATTATTATTAAGGAAATGTATGAAGCAGAAGGAAAAGTAATGGTTAACTGTGACAAAGTAAAAGACACTATACTTTATTCTGTGCGCCTTGTGATTCAAGAGAATTTAATATTCATGTATTTAGAGAATTGTATAGATTTGAACGAATAAGAATCCGCGCAGATAAAATTCACAAAAAATGTTTGAAAATACCATACTTTCATGGCGGTTATTGTGTAGTAGTACCTCTTATACATCATTAACATTCACAGAAAATAATAATTACACTATCTCGTCAGAAAAACATCACGCCGCCATTAGCTATAATGTATCTTATATAAAATTTTGTGGTATTTTCTTGTGTATAAGAATATGAATAATCAACGAAGATACCAATAAAATATGAATATTGTTTTTGAAAATAAATGAAGTGTGATAATGATTGAAAATCCTTATATTCTGATTTTAATTAAAAAATGTTATAATCTTTTTTCATAAATACAAAATGCATACAAATAAATAAGTAAAATTAGTACTTCAATAAATAGATCCTCTAGATGTATACAATGAAATGTTCCATGTCAAACAATGTCTTTTTTTTATTTTAACATAGATTTATTTATTTTTAGGATTACAAAACATTTTGTAAAGTTTTTCAGTTTAAGAAATTGATAAAAACATCCTTATTCTACAAGTATTGAATACACAAAGCTAACAAAAAGCACCAATGAAATTTTTTTTTTCTAACAATTCAGATATACAATATGTTCCTGAACCATGCAATATCTTAATGGCTTACAGACAATTACACTTATTTGTTATTGACCTCAGTTCATCTATACAGGAAGAATAGCAAACGTAACCAAGAATTTGAAATGTTACATCTCTAAAATATGCCTTTAGAACGAAAAATGTATGTAACATTGATGCAACGATGTTATATAACAACATTGTGCATATGCAACAATTGTTACTTAAAATTAGCAAAAATATGTTATATAACATTCAAATAACAGTTATATAATAAATGTAATATAACATAGATGTTACAATGTTACATCTCTGGAATATGCCTGCAATACAAAAAATGTATGTAACATTGTGCATATGCAACAATTGTTACTTAAAATTAGCAAAAATATGTTATATAACATTCAAATAACAGTTATATAACAAATGTAGTATAACATAGATGTTACTATGTTATACCATAGCAACATATCAAAAAATATATACCACTGGTATAACAGTGTTATGTAACGTCGATATTACATGTATGTAACACGAGTTATATTGCCATTCGATAACTACGTTATATTGCTACAACGTCACACGGATGTTACATCTGCACCATAACGTTGTTACTTTTACAGTATATTACAGTTATGTAACATATATGTAACGTTCTGTTATATAACTTGTTACATGTTGTTACCTCTACTTTATTGCTGCTATATACAGTGTTTACTGGGATAAGATATTTTGGTCGATGTGGGGAATAGGTATCAGTAAACTAACGTGTATAAAAAAACGAGGAGACATTACTGTACGGTCGATTCGCCTAGATGCACGATCTTGAATAAATGGTGATAATAAAGTGGTTGGCTCTTTAAGTGTGTTTTTTTGTTAACGAACTTTAATAAAGGAAACTTCTTACAACTGCAGTGGTGGGATTAGCAATCGTACCCTCAAAAGTAAAGAAAAAAAAACTGTAGTGTTCGTAAGTGAACTAAAACAGCAACACGTATTTGTGCCGAGTTTAAAAAAAATAGAAAAGTAACCTAATCATGATGAGTGACAGCAATAAACAATCCGAAACAACGTCTAGATCTTAAACACCGCCGGTGAGTACCGATATGCAAGTGCCGATCGAATCGGATGACCAGGCCGACCGGATTGCAAATTTGAAAAAGTTGGTACTGGAATTATCACGGAAGAATTCTATGTTTGAACAAACAAATAAACAACATTTTCACGGCGGAAGAAGTGATGCAATTCCGGAATTTGAACTGGGAAACTCCAACATGCCCACAAGTGGTTGGATCAACAAAATCGATCAGCTTGCTGTAATAAATGGTTGGACGGAAAATACAGTTATTTTCATTTTCCACATGCAGAACCGACTGAGGGGATTGGCTAGGAAATGGTATGATAATTTACGAAGTTATGAATTTTCCTGGTCCGCTTGGAAAGAAAAGCTGATGGAAGCATTTCCGAAGCATTTCAATTACGCCGAAGGGTTGAAGAAAATGAGTTAATACGCGCCTGTGAAATAAAAGATAAACACGCTGTATCTTGTATTATTGACGGGATAAAAAACGAGGTCATCCAAACCGGAGCAAAAGCCGAGAGGTACCTGACACCTGAATCATTGTATTCCGAATTTTTATCGACATTGGCGCCTTATACAGAAAGAAGAAACAAAGAAAATAAACTGGACCCTTACAATTCACGGAATTATAATAAACCACAAAATAAAGAAATGCGACGGCATCACCCAAATCGACAGGAACGTGATAATAAACAAAAGTGCTTTAATTGCATGGGAGTTGCACATATAGCGCGAAATTGCCCGAAACCCAGAAAAGAGTGCCAAAAATGCAAACGACTCGGACATTTCACAAGTAATTGCCCAAAAACGACAAACGCTCAAAATATGTTACTGTGCGAACAAAGAAAGAACAAAAGCAGTGAGTGCTACTATGTGAATTGTGAGGTAAATGGTACTGAGCACCCCGCGTATCTCGATACAGGGTGGGCGTCGGTCATTCTTCGTCAATCAGTGGCCGAGAAGGAAAACCTAAAGTGTGAACCAAGCAACGTTGTAGTGCGCGGCTACAATAACAGTGCCGTAAGGGTAGTTGGTGAAGTATTGATAAGTCTAAAAGTGGACCTGGCCGAAGGATACGTCAATGCCATCGTTGTACCAGGCGAGGTCCAGCAAATACCCGTACTTATTGGCCAATCGTTTATCAACGACCATCGAATTCAGGTGGTGAGAAACAATGAAGTATGACTCACGGAGGAGCAGCTGATGTTGCTGCCCGAAGTAAACAGTCTACCATCAAAGAAGTGTACGTTATGATCTAAAGACGCTGCAGTAATTCCACCCCACCACGTTGGTTACGTCGCTGTTTACACGAATGACGAGTGTAAAAACGACATTTTTCTGGCAAGGCAGGTAAGGCTTCTGCCTTTAAGGGAACATTTCGTGGAAAGTAGCATAGTACGAGCAAGAAACGGTGTTATTATGATCTGTAACCCATCGGACAAAAACGTAATTGGGAACCTGTAGCACGACCTGTAGCACGACTGAAATGTCGATACGACTAATCGACGAAAAACCTGTAACTTACAGGTCATATCGACTGGCGTTTAAAGAACGCGAACAACTACGAGACATAATTAACGATTTAAAAAAGAATAATATAAGACGTGATTCAAATTCCCCGTACACGAGCCCAATATTGATGGTCAAAAAGAAAAACGGTGAAATAAGACTGTGTGTAGGTTTAACTCCAAAACCATTAAGGACAGGTACCCCCTTCCCAGAGTGGACGACCACTTAGACACTTAGTTTATATGGATGACATCCTATTACCAGTTTATCATGTTGAACATGGACTTGAAGTACTGCGAAAAATTTTAGTAGTCCTACGTGAAGCTGATTTAATCCTAAAATTGTCAAACTGTTATTTAAAAAAAAAAAAAAGCTATACGAGGCAAATAAAATATAAAATTAATATAACAGATTATGAAGATGGGCTAAAATTTTCTGAAGATCATGGACAGCAATGAAATAAACCAATTGATTGATAATATGAATGACAACTTTAGAGAAATTAAATGTGGAAATTTGACTGAAGTAAATTCACACCTTGTGATCTCAAAAACTGTTGTATTATTAGTTAATATACGTAGTCTAGTTGCAAACCTTGCAAGTCCTGAAAGTTTGGTGGAAAGCTTATCGTATAAACCTGTGGTAATTATATGCACAGAGACCTGGACAATAAGGAATGAAGGATTTGTGCAAATTCCTGGATATGAATGCCATTATAATGGTAGCAAGATAAATAAGGCTGATGGGGTGTGCATATATGTTCAGGAAAATTTGGAACATACATATAAACTAAATAAAATAGGCAGAATAAAATACATTGACATACGGATAAAAATAGGAAGAATAAGCTACTTAATAACTGGAGTATACAGATGTCACTCTGTGAAGAAGGTTGACTTTGTGCAGAATATAATGGAAATGATTGCAATGCATACAAATACAAAAAATCATATTGTAGTGGGAAATTTTAATTTGGATTTACTGAATCCAGATGAACATGCTGAAGATTTATTAAATAATTTTGTTAGTGAGGGATACTTTCCGCTTTTCCAAGAAGTAACGAGACCTAGTGCCAGCAATGGTACATGTATTGACAATTTTTATTTAAAATCAGAGAAGACAGATATAAAGAGTAAAATCTCTCACCTACGAAGTACCCATTACAGACCACTACCCTCTGCTAGTAACTTTTGATTGTGGATCTAATGAAGTAAATAATACAAAAAAGGATGAAGCTGATTCATATGATACTGTATCTAATAAAATGCTAATAGAAATAGCTGATAGACTAGACTGGAATGTACATGAAAGGTATGAAAATAGTGAAGCTGCAATTGAAAAGTTAATTGAAATGATACAGTATTGTACAGAAGGAGCGAAAAAAACGAAAAAGAAAAATAAGAGAAAAAGTAAAAGTATGATGGCAAGAAAGGAATGGATCACAAAGGGAATCATGGTATCGATACAGAGAAAGGAGTTACTATATGGTATATGGAAGATTGATAAGAGTAATCGAGAAACATACAAAGAATATAATGATTATAACAAACTATTAACTAAAATCAAGACTAAAGCCAAAAATATGGAAGAAGCTAGAAGAGTAAATGAAATCAAAAATGATTCTAAGAAATTGTGGAATTATGCTAATGAGAAGATAGGTAAGAGTAAGAAAATAGCTACAAAAGTTCCTTATTTACAGGTAGAAAGTGCAAATATATACAAAAAAAAGAAAATCTCTGATGAATTCAACAGACATTTTACTGAAATAGGAGAAAAACTAGCGAGTAAGTTTAATAACCAAAGTGATAGTCTGATGCCCGTTTGCACTGACATTTTACTAAGGCAGACTTAACAAAGTACTGCTTAAGTATAAGTCTTACTTAACTTCCAATTCGTTTGCACCGTACGCTGCCTATATCCAACTTACCTAACTAAGTAGTGCTTAGTTGTTGATGGTTTGGAAACAACGGTACAATTTAACAATTTGTAGGGTTTTTTGTGCCGAATAGTGAATAAATTTCCAACTGCTTTGTCCGTTTTGGTGTTGCTAAGGGTGTTGTTTACCGCCTTTTCCTGTGATTATACGTTTTTGTTTTTGTGTTTATTTGTGTTTTGTCTGGTTTTGTTGTGTTTTAGTTAGTAAAAATAGTAGTAGTGTAGTTTTAAATACAATTTTTAGTGGTAATTAGTATAGTGTACAGACATTTTTTATAAAATACAAAATATCACATACAGAGTCGACATGGATATTGGTAAATATAGACGATTTCAGCAATTTATAATTTACTGATGAAATAATGTTTTGCTTAACAGGAAAAAAAGGTAGAAATGCTAATTTTTCGGCATCTGAAAAAGAAAAACTGTTTAGTTTGGTATTTAAATATAAGGATGTAATAGAAAACAAAAAAACTGATGGCACCACAAATGATCAAAAAACGGAAATGTGGATGCGTATTGAACAGGAATTTAATGCAACTTCTCCTGATGGGCGGTATAGGACGGCAAACTCACTTAAAAAAAATTACACTAATAAAAAAATGCATGTAAGGAAGGAAGTTGCAGAAGATAGAAAGAAGCGTTACATAACAGGTAACAAATTATTTAT
>NW_020438941.1:331964-346326 GCF_000699045.2 Agrilus planipennis | reverse complement strand
TTTTAATAGATACAAGTTGAAACAAAATTTCAATCATAATGATTACTTAGTGTGTTACTGCTTGGACAAAATCAGAAATCTATTTAGCTCACCAGTTTTTTAAAGTATATATAAGTACCTATGTAAGCATACTTAGTCCTTTCAATAGTTTGGAATGAATTTTTACTACGGTCAATCACAAAGATCTAATACATATACAGTTAATTCAAAACTGTCTACTAATTAACGCCGTTAGGTAATTAGAATAATTTAAAATATAAACAGATGAATCCTGCGCACAGATGAATTTTCATCTCTGCAGGGTATATGACACGAAATTGTGTGCCATATACTTATTGGTCACAAATAAATAAAAAAAATAAATAAATAAAAATATTTCTTTAAACCAAAAATAGAATATTTAGGGCACGAAATTAGTAAGGAAGGTATTAGGCCTGGCAGGCAAAAAACTGCTGCCTTCAAAATGTTTCCTGCCCCGAAAAATTGAGGTACGACAATTCATTGGCCTGACAAGTTATTTCAGGAAATACGTTCAAAATTTTGCTACTTTGGCAAATCCATTAACTAGATTGACGCGTAAGGGTGTCAATTTTGAATGGGGTGATGAACAAAAGAAAGCTTTCGAAATTTTAAAGGACAAATTGATAAGTGATCCCATTCTAGCGATTTACGATTCCCCGGCAGAAACAGAGGTACACACAGATGCCTCGAAGTTAGGTGTGGGAGGAATTCTTTTCCAAAAACAAAATGACGGAATTAAAACCAGTTAGTTATTTTAGTCGGCAAACGAGTAAAGAAAAAAAACGGTACCACTCGTATGAATTAGAAACGTTGGCAGTGGTAAATGCCTTAAAAAAATTTAGAGTGTATTTATTGGGCAGTAAATTTAGAATTGTGACCGACTGTAACGCATTGCGTACCACCCTGTCTAAAAAAGACTTAATTTCACGTATCGGACGGTGGTGGCTCTTAACTCAAGAGTTCGATTTTAGTTTAGAATACCGACCGGCTACGAAAATGAGCCATGCAGACGCGTTAAGCCGAAATCCAGTCATGACCACCTTTGATTTCGAAGATATCGAAGTACTTAACGTAAATATATTTCAGGATGATTGGATTTTGGCTGCTCAGCTGATGGACGAAAGATGTAAATACTTACACGAAGTATTGAATGGCGTACCATCAGACAACGAAGAGAAAACAATACATAAAGAGTACGTTTTACGTGAAAATAGAGTTTACTGAAAGACCGAACAGGGAATTAGGTGGGTGGTTCCTAAATTCGCTAGACGTCAAATTTTATCATGACGAGTTAGTTCATTACGCTTTAGAAAAAACTTTGGATTCAATAGGTGCTTATTATTGGTTCCCAAAACTGCGACGATATACTAAACAGTATATAACTAAGTGTTTACATTCCATGTACAACAAAGAACCGTGTGGTAGAAAACCCGGTTTTCTACATCCAATAGACAAATTGTCTATTCCTATGAATACGATTCATATCGACCATCTTGGTCCGTTTGTCGAAAGTAGACGGAAATATAAATATGTACTTGTGATAGCGGAGGCTTTTGCAAAGTTTGTTTTCATAAACCCGGTGCAAAGTACGAAAACCGGACCTGTTATTAATTATTTAACCAAAATCTTCGAGACGTTCGGCGTTCCCAAAAGAATAATAAGTGACATGGGAACCGCGTTTACGAGTAAGAAGTTTGTTGATTTCTGCTCAAAGCTAGGTATACGATTGATTAGAAACGCTACAGCGACACCCAGGGCAAACGGCCAGGTGGAACGAATAAACCGCATTATCTTAAACACGCTTTCTGCAACCATGGCGGACGACGACGAAAGATGTGATCAGAGTGTTAGCAAAGTGCAATTAGGTTGTTACAGTACGGTAAACAAGATAACGGGAAGACCAGACCACGAGGTACACACAATTCGTACGTTGTCAATAATTTAGACATACAAGTATAGCCAGAAAGTCTGGACAGAGTGCGCAAAAGGGCGAGCGAACGCATAGCTAACGAACAAAAGAAGCAAAAGTTGCGATACGATGCAAAACGTTGCAAGGCTCCCGTTTACGAAGTGGGACAACGTGTCCTTATACTAAAACGAAATACGACTAACGACGGCAAAAACAAGAAGTTGTTGCCTAAGTACGAAGGGCCATTTGAAATTGCGAAAGTACTGAAAAGCGATCGGTATTTAATTAAAGATTTGCCGGGAGCTATTCGGGCCAAAGGGGCCTATACGAGCGTATGTTCTGTCGACAAAATGAAGTTATACTATTGTAAGATCTTGCAAGACGAAACAGATGACGAATCTGAAACGCAAAGGATTAAGAGTGGTGTTAACGAAACACCAACAGAACTGCAATATGCAGGAACGGTTGGTAATGTATCAACAAAAGACGATTAAAAATAGACGAATAAAAGTTAAGCAAACGATGTTAGCTCTGTATTAACGTGGTACACGTTAATTTATAATAAGTAATAAGTGTAATACTTCTAATTGTAAGAAACGAAAAGTTGTAAAATTCGCTTTATATAAGTTAGTCCAGTTTAAGTTGTTTTATTTGTTATAATTACGATGTGTAAACCAATCATCCTCTACGAGGATGTAGAGTAGTTGTAGAGCGGCCTAACTGTTAGAAATTAAGAAGTTTAAAGTATATAAAAGATAATTGATAAATGTTAATACAAACAATGTAAATTGAAAACAACGAGTTAGTTTGGTTATCAGAAGAAAAACAGCTTGTCACTGACGGTCGTAGAGCTATATAAGTTATTGCCTATATTTAAGAAACGAATATGTATCAACAACACGAGTTATAAACTTAAGACATTTTGGTCGATGTGGGGAATAGGTATCAGTAAACTAACGCGTATAAAGAAACAAGAGGACATTATTGTACGGTCGGTTCGCCTAGATGCATGATCTTGAATAAATGGTGATAATAAAGTGGTTGGCTCTTTAAGTGTGTTCTTTTGTTAACGAACCCTAATAAAGAAAATTTCTTGCACTAAGAACTTCTGTGTTAGTTTTAAAAAATGATTATAATCTAGATAGTATGAAAACAATGTTAATTTTGTAAACAAAGTGTCTGCGAAAATAATCAAGAAAAGAAAGTGTCTGCGAAATCCGACAGTTTTTGGTGAAGTACTTTAAAAATACTTTGGCAATTAAAAGCTAACAGGTTATGGGCCCAGATCATGCCCAAAAGTCAGATGTGCCAAATTATCAAGTAAAAAAACAAGTTAGTCAAGTAAGTCCACAAAATTGTTATTGTTAAGTCGCAGTGTACAGTCTAAGCCAGATCAGCCCTGTGTCGTCGTTAGCGGAGCATCAAGTTGTGAGCAGTGTCAACATAATCTTTAAACGTCGAAGTGCATGTAAAATGAAGTCAACAAAAACTGCGACTAACAAACAAACGTTGTAAAATTTGTAAAGTAACTTTTGAGGTTAGGTTGTAAAAATTTGTTTTGATTCAATTTTCAAAATGGAGCAATCAACAAAATCAAGTATTGAAATGTTGTCAGAAGGTCATGACGATTTTAAAGCTTGGCAACTTAAAATTGATTTAACGCTAAAGTCAATGAAAATTTATGTGTATGTAACTGATGCAAAACCAAAACCTGCGGGTAAAGTCGATAAAAAAAATGTAATTGAATGGGCTGAAAAAGGCATTAAGGCTCAAACCGTCATTGGCATAAATGTTAGTAAAGCTATTTCGAAGAAGATTTTGAGTTGTACAACGGCATTTGAAATGTATGAAAAACTCCAAAACTTGTATAGTAAAAAGTCAGACTATGAGATCGAAGGTCTGCGACGCAAATTTTTCAGCAACACATTTGACAACTCCAAATCAGCTGTTGCAAACTGCAACGACATACTGCAACCCGCCGATGATTTAACCTCTCTGGATGGAAACAATTATTAACAATGGGCAATGACTCAAATATGTCATCAGTTTTGCCACCTCATCTGTACCATTTTCGTACATCTTGGGACAACGTAGCAGGAAATCAGCGAATCATTCCAAACCTCATCGAGAAGCTGAGACTTGAAGAAGACAGAATCAAAGCACAAGAAGGGTCAAGTGAGTCAACGTCTGGCAACGCTTTGATAAGGCAGCAGAGAAAGAAGACGAGACAGCACAGCAACCAGAAGCTAAACAAACAAAGTGGGGGCGCTGCAGTCACTTGTTTCCAATGTGGACAGAAAGGTCACACGAAGAATAGTTGCACAAACAAACCGTGCGCAATGTATATAGCCTACTGCAAAGAAAATGATCCTTGTAATGTTTATGGTCAAAAAGGACATTTTTCCCGAGACCGTTTGGAGAGAAATGATGACAAGTCATACAACGAGAGGCCAGGCAAGAGTGATAGAAGATACGCAGGTCGGTCAGGCAAACATTACGTAGCCATTGGATTGTCAAGTACTGATTTGAAAAACCAAAAACAAGGGGCAAATGAAAATTGGTACCAGGACAGTGGAGCCACACAACATATGACATCGCACAAAAGCTGGTTCGTCAACATGAGAGAACTGAAGCAGCCAATTAAAGTGACTATAGGAGACTCTCGTCAACTCAAGGATACATCAGTAAGAGACATCGAATTGGAAGCCTACAACGGTGTTGAATGGAAATTGACTACACTTGAAGATGTACTCTATACCTGGTGGTTGCCGTGACTTCACGAGCAGAGTTTTCTCAATGATATTTTTGCATTAGTGAATAAAACTTCAATAATAAACACTATATACAAAAACTTTATCTACAACAAATTTACTAACTATTAAAATAAACGGATAACAATTAAAGTGACAAAAAACGTAATCGAACAAGTAGAAGGACAAAGTGTAACTGACTAAAAGTATGAGACAAAGTTGAACTTATTGTAAAACCACCACCAATACCTACAAAACCAACAAAAGGAAAACAAGTTCACAGAAATAAGTATGGGCAAAGCTCAACAGGGCAATACCCTGCCTCGAGTAACTGCATTCCTAGAATATGAGAAATGTGGACAGAATGTCATAAAATTAAATGAGGGTGAATGCGACCGCCGAAGACTAATACTGATCCTCTCTATTGTAGTTATGCCGACACTGTAATTATAAGAGATGCACTAGTTGAATGACATTCTATAGACCTATTGCTTGTAACCTTATCTTGAGGCATATTTAAATTGTAGGTATTTCCTTTAATGAATAAATTATATTATATTCAAAGTTTGTGAACCATACTGAGTGTAAGAAATAAAATATAGAATTAAAACTGCAACATATTCCGCCCACCTTGGAATACCGTAGTCTTTCCAAACATTCCACACTTATGCCGATTGCAGCTGTCTTGGACAATACCTATAAGATATCGTAACATCTATAGTCATTATGATAAACAAAATTGTTTCTTAAAGGCGTCATTAGTAAACGCTTATGAACTACACTAATTGTTATATTTTACAATTCATGTCTCAATTCACAAAACCAATCCCGTTGAGTTTTTGGTAAGAATACTGCACTTTCTTTTAAACACTCTAATGTAGCATAATCATTATTTATGGCAGAAAGCGGCACCATACAACACTGAAATTTACGAACCACACGGTGCAGCATCCCGGGAATTGGTACGATCCTCTTCGTCAAGAAGAATTGATAGTTTGGTGGCTGCTCGCCTTACTTCTCCGTACTGGTTTTGATGGTAGCTGCACGTACAATACAATCCTTCCCAGGGTGCACGTTCACGACACGGTCTATTTGCCATCTCTGGGGAGGAAAGTTGACCTCACGTAGAAGCACCAATTGTCCTTGTTCCAATTTTGGTCCCATCGAAACCTTCCATTTGCTCCTTTGGTGCAGCTGGCCCAAGTACTCCTTCAACCAACGAGTCCAAAAGTGTTGTTTCAATTGACATATATGCTGCTACCGTGAGAGTCTCCTTGCTGGCAGATGTTCAATGTTTACCTCCGGAACGGATGTTAACGAGTCTCCAATAAGGAAGTGACCGAGAGTAAGGAAGGACAGGTCATTTGGGTAATTGGAGATTGGAGTTAATGGTCGTGAATTTAAAATGGTTTCGATTTCACACAACAACGTACTCAATTCTTCGAAAGTTAGTGAAGCGTCCTCAGCTACACGTTTAATGTGGTGTTTAAGGGATTTGACAGCGGCCTCCCACAAACCACCAAAGTGTGGGGACCAAGCTGAAATAAAGCTCCAGCTTATACGTTCATTTAGTGTTATAGTTTGTATTCTGGTAATATTGACCTTATCATGTAACAAATTGTGCATTTCTTTTGGTTCCGTATTAGCACCAACAAAGTTGTCGGAGTATAATTTTGAGACCTTGCCTCTACGGGCTCTGAACCTTTTTAGAGCGGCAATGAATGACTCACTAGACAAGTCACTGACTAATTCAATATGAACGGCTAGAGTAGAAAACCAAACGAACACAGTAGGATAAGCCTTCACAATACGTCTGCTCATACGCGAGCCTTCCTTTAATTTGAAAGGGCCACAATAGTCCACGTCTGATACTAAAAATGGTCGAGATGGTTTGACGCGTTTAACTGGCAAGTCACCCATCTTTGGTTGTGAAATTACTGGGTTTGCACGGAAACAAGTAATACATTTACTAACAATACGTTTTACATTATTTCTGGCGGATACCGGTCAGTATTTCTGACTTATAGCCGCAAGTATGCCTTCGTGACTTGCGTGTAATTACGTTTTATGGAAATACATGATTAAGAGATCGATAAAACTATGTTTAGCCGGAAGAAGAATCGGATGCTTCTTTTCGAAAGGTATATTTGAGTTTTTGAGTCTACCACCTACTCTTAATACGCCATCAGTAGCAATAAAGGGACCTTTACTAGTTTCATCAACTGTTTCATTCCTTGTTATTTGTAGGATGTCGTTTTTGAATGCTGTTGATTGTACTAATTTGCCTAAGCGAATAATTGCATCATTAAGGTGGTTTACCGTGAGAGCATGCCGCTGTTTGTTCTTGTGTTTGAGACAATTGTAGAAACGAATGCATCTTGCCGTAACCCAACTAGCTTATCGAAGGAGGAAAAAGGCGAAAAAAGGTAGAACTCCTCTTCGATGGTGGCTGATTGCACGATTGCTGCTTTTTTATGTTCCAATGTCATGTCGACTTCTGCGAAATGGGATCTAGTACCTAGAAATAATGCGGGTGCTGTTCCGTACGTAACCGTGGATAACTCGTATTCCGACACTGGATCTGCTGGGTTGAATCGCCACAGACGTTTTTGAAAACGCCTGTCGTCGGGAGTTACCACTACCTGGCGGTACATTTTAGCGATGTCGCTTGAAAGAACAAATTCGTGCGTGCGGAACCTAGCCAGAATGGAGAATAGATTCTGCTGAATACCTGGACCTACCATCAAGATATCGTTTAGTGATTTTCCTGAGGTTGTATTCGCCGACGCGTCAAACACGACCCGGAGTTTGGTGGTCAACTATCCTCCTTTATTACAGAATGATGTGGTATATAGCACGATGTCTGGAGTTCGGTGTCATCTGGTGCAGCAGCGAACATGGGACCTAAGTGAAGGTACTCTGTTATGAATTGCGTATGTTGTTCCAATAATAGTGGTTGTTTCTGTACTTCGCACCCCGGGCTGTAGAAGCGTTCAAGTGTAGTGTCGTTAGAGGTTCCCAAACATGAAGACTCCTGTTTAAACGGCAGTTTGACGATAAAACGACCTGTAAGATCGCGAGAATGCGTAGACACAAAATGCCTTTCGATTTGACGTTCTTCCACAGAAATGATTGTCGACCTGCTGGACCTCGTCGATCTTCCGGAACCTAGCCAAATGTTCATCAAGACGCTCGTGAACAGGTAAGTTACTCGCTAATTGTTTATTTACTGTTTCACTGGGTGTATCGAGCAATGAACGAGCGTGATCTTGTACGATCAGCCGTTCTTTATTATAGTTATCGCTTAGCAGATTCATAGCGATTGCATAATTGTCGGAACAAGTCTCTAAGTCTTGAATTAAGTCTAGAGCTTCTCCTTGCAAACTTTACTTAAGGTAATGCAACTTTACAACGTTAGATAAAGATGGGTGAGAATCTACCAGCGAATTGAATGAGTCAGAAAACGCGAGCCATTGATTATATTTCCCTAAAAATTGTTGAATGTTAATAGTCGGCATGCGAGCGTGCAAATTGTTAATTTCTACGTTTTGAACAGATGTATTGCTTATGCTTGTGTTGGAAATTGAATGTGACGCCTTGGATTCATAATTAACTATAAGTTTTTCTGCTTTATTTAATAGTTCATAATAATCTTGTTCAAATTCCTAGCGATCATTGCCATTCATTTCCGTAAGTTATGTATTATGTCTTATTTTTAATATAAAGAAGCTATTGTACAACTTATGCACTGCGTTGCATCTTAATTATGTCAGCAAGACATAATTAAGATGCAACAATGCAAATACTCCTGTCAAGAATTGTTTTACTCACTTATACAAGTGTATTGGTCTTTGCGACATCTCATTTGTGAGTCAATTTTCAACTTTTGTTTAAATAAAGTTTTTCTGTTTTTAAAAACGGATTTTTACTTTAAACAAAAATAACTGGCGCTGCGAACAGGATCGGTAACGGCGTTTTTATAGTGGTTTCATCGTGAAATAGTGCTGAAAACGTCGCGAAAGTTCAGTTTCGAGTTTTACCGATTCGAAATCCCTGTGGAAGAAATTCCATCTTCAGGAGACTTTCAGTGGAAAGGAACATCTTCAAGGAACCTCCGGTGGAAAGGAAATGCATCGTGCCATCACCTTTCTCTACCTAAGCTTGTGAGTACCTTTTGATTATTCCTTTATTTTTTGCTTGTATGCAACCAAACTGTTAATGTCTCTCTCCGAATCTGATTCCGACATCGAGAACAGTATTCGACGTCCAAGTTTTTCTTCGCCCAAAACCCAAGTCAAACTCAAACCCCCAATTTTAAATCTTTCAAGCAAAATGACCCAGTCAAACCCTGCGTCTTTCGCTTTCACGTTTGCTGACGCACAACGTCAAATATGTACGGTCCCCGAATTTTCTGGTGAACCCTACGAACTCTCAAATTTTATAAACAAGGCAGAACATTATTGTTCTATTCATGGCGATAACGTTCCATCTACCAAAAATGTGGCATTACTTGATTTAATTGTGACTCGTATTACTGGCAAAGCTGCTAGATACATTAGTACGAAAATTGTCAACAACTGGGACTCTTTGAAGAAACTTTTGTTAGAAAAATATGGTGACCCCCGTTCTGAAATAATTTTAGAATTAGAATTAACACGATGTAGCCAACAACGTAATTGGAGTTATTCCGAATATTACGACCAGATCGAAGAAAAATTAGCTAACCTGTTAGACTTTGTTCGCCTAAATGATAAAGATAGTTTGCTAATAAAATCAAAAATGTATGAAGAAAAGGCCCTGATGGTATTTAGAGCAGGAATTAGGGAGCCCTATCGCTCACATTTAAGGCATATTAGGACTAGAACGCTCAAGGACGCTTTTGAAGAATGTCGCACTCTTGACAATGAAGCATACATGTCACGAGTTTTGGATTACCAAAACCACCAAAAGGACGTAAAACCGAATCCCAAAATAGTTGCACCTGCACCTACTCAATTTACCCGACCTTTCTTCAATCAGCCGTCTGCCTCACAGCCAAGATTAAACTATAATCCGTTTATTACTCAAACTACACCATTTCCAAGAGGACCTATAAACATCCAAAGTAGGCCGATAAAACAACATTTTCCTACTAATCAACAAGTATTTGGGAAACCTCCGAGCAACGTCTTCAAAAAGAACGTCATACCACCACATCAACTACCAAAACCAACCCCAATGTCGACAAGCACCCGAAATACATTTACACCTGGTATAACCCGACCACGTCAACCATTCGTTAATCATTTTAGAAGTACTGGTCCGCCAAATTTCATTTCTGAAGAATTAACGAATATGGAAGAACAAAGCTATCCCGAAACAGAACCGGAATTCCACTTCGAAGAAAATGCAGAAAACTACGACACTGAAGAAAACTATGAAGACGAAAACGAAAATTTTCAACAGACAGCCTCTTCAGATCCGACGACATAATTGACCTGAACAACGCCGCTAGTATGCCAAAATTGCCATTTATTATATTACCCAATGGTTTAAAAATTTTAATTGACACTGGCGCAGACTATTCTATAATTAACCCCGAAGTTGCATTTTGTTTTCCCGACGAGTACATTTTTGAACAACCCTTCACAGTAAGATCTGCAACAGTTTCTAGAAGTGAAAAATATAATCTTTATTACCCTTTTTTGGAAGGTATAAGTATATTCAACCCCATTCAGCTTAGAATTATGAAGTGGCATGAAAAATTCGACGCACTTATAGGAACCAACGATTTGAAACAATTAGGAGCAAAAATTAACTACCAAATTAATACAATAACCCTAAACGATCTAGAAATACCATTTCACTTGTATAATAACCCACGTTTTTTCCAACCAATCGAAGTTCAACCGAAAAATGGTAAAATACATTTACCAGTCGATATTAACCATGGACAGGTATTTTTAGAAGAAATCCCCGAATTAAATATTCCTCCCGTTCTTGTAGAAGTGCAAAACGGATTCGCTACCATTCCAAGCACTTTCGAAGAATCATACATATTTGAACACCCTGTAGAAGTTACCCCTATGGACGAATTAGAAGAACTTGATTACACTTTCGAGAAAGAATATATTAACATCGAAAATCTTTTAAGAATGGATCATTTAAACATAGAAGAAAAGTCAAAATTGTTGGAATTGACAAATAAATATGCGGAAATATTTCATAAAAATGAAGATAAATTAACATTTACTAATCAAGTTAAACATAACATCAGAACAAAAGATGATGAACCTGTTTACGTTCGACCATATCGCCATCCTCAGCATTTGAAGAAACAAATACAAGAACAAATTCAAAAGCTTTTGAGGGATGGAATCATAAGACCGTCTATTAGCCCCTACAGCTCCCCTGTTTGGATTGTTCCAAAAAAGATGGACGCTAGTGGAGAAAAGAAATACCGACTTGTTATCGACTACCGACGTCTCAATGAGAAAACTGTTGAAGATAAATATCCCATGCCGAAAATTGAAGAAATTCTCGACAATTTAGGAAGGTGTACTTATTTTTCGACGCTTGACCTTGCCCAAGGTTTTCACCAAATTGAAGTAGCCAAGGACTCCATCGAAAAGACAGCATTCACAGTGGACAATGGACACTATGAATATGTACGGATGCCTTTTGGATTGAAGAATGCACCCGCAACTTTTGAAAGAGTTATGGAAAATGTGCTTCGAAAATATTTAAATAAGTTTTGTTTTGTATATATGGATGACGTTATTATTTTTTCGAGATCCTTACAAGACCACTTACATCATCTAAAACTTATTTTTGAAGAACTTAAGAAGTGCAATTTAAAGCTTCAGCTGGATAAATGTGGCGATAAATGAACAGGGCAATACCCTGCCTCTAGCAACTGCATTCCTAGAATATGAGAAATATGGACAGAATGTCATAAAATTAAATGAGGGTGAATGCGACCGCCGAAGACTAATACTGACCCTCTCTATTGTAGTTATGCCGACACTGTAATTATATGAGAGGCACTAGTTGAATGACATTNAGTTTCGAGTTTTACCGATTCGAAATCCCTGTGGAAGAAATCCCATCTTCAGGAGACTTTCAGTGGAAAGGAACATCTTCAAGGAACCTCTGGTGGAAAGGAAATGCACCGTGCCATCACCTTTCTCTACCTAAGCTTGTGAGTACCTTTTGATTATTCCTTTATTTTTTGCTTGTATGCAAACAAACTGTTAATGTCTCTCTCCTAATCTGATTCCGACATCGAGAACAGTATTCGACGTCCAAGTCTTTCTTCGCCCAAAACCCAAGTCAAACTCAAACCCTCAATTTTAAATCTTTCAAGCAAAATGACCCAGTCAAACCCTGCGTCTTTCGCTTTCACGTTTGCTGACACACAACGTCAAATATGTACGGTCCCCGAATTTTCTGGTGAACCCTACGAACTCTCAAATTTTATAAACAAGGCAGAACATTATTGTTCTATTCATGGCGATAACGTTCCATCTACCAAAAATGTAGCATTACTTGATTTAATTGTGACTCGTATTACTGGCAAAGCTGCTAGATACATTAGTACGAAGATTGTCAACAACTGGGACTCTTTGAAGAAACTTTTGTTAGAAAAATATGGTGACCCCCGTTCTGAAATAATTTTAGAATTAGAATTAACACGATGTAGTTAACAACGTAATTGGAGTTATTCCGAATATCACGACCAGATCGAAGAAAAATTAGCTAACCTATTAGACTTTGTTCGTTTAAATGATAAAGACAGTTTGCTAATAAAATCAAAAATGTATGAAGAAAAAGCCTTGATGGTATTTAGAGCCGGAATTATGGAGCCCTATCGCTCACATTTAAGGCATATTAGGACTAGAACACACAAGGACGCTTTTGAGGAATGTTGCACTCTTGACAATGAAGCATACATGTCACGAGTTTTGGATTACCAAAACCACCAAAAGGACGTAAAACCGAATCCCAAAATAGTTGCACCTGCACCTACTCAATTTACCCGACCTTACTTCAATCAGCCGTCAACCTCACAGCCAAGATTAAACTATAATCCGTTTATTACTCAAACTACACCATTTCCAAGAGGACCTATAAACATCCAAAGTAGGCCAATAAATCAACATTTTCCTACTAATCAACAAGTATTTGGGAAACCTCCGAGCAACGTCTTCAAAAAGAACGTCATACCACCACATCAACTACCAAAACCAACCCCAATGTCGACAAGTACCCGAAATACATTTACACCTGGTATAACCCGACCACGTCAACCATTCGTTAATCATTTTAGAAGTACTGGTCCGCCAAATTTCATTTCTGAAGAATTAACGAATATGGAAGAACAAAACTATCCCGAAACAGAACAGGAATTCGACTTCGAGGAAAATGCAGAAAACTACGACACTGAAGAAAACTATGAAGACGAAAACGAAAATTTTCAACAGACAGCCTCTTCAGATCCGACGACATAATTGACCTGAACAACGCCGCTAGTATGCCAAAATTGCCATTTATTATATTACCCAATGGTTTAAAAATTTTAATTGACACTGGCGCAGACTATTCTATAATTAACCCCGAAGTTGCATTTTGTTTTCCCGACGAGTACATTTTTGAACAACCCTTCACAGTAAGATCTGCAACAGTTTCTAGAAGTGAAAAATATAATCTTTATTACCCTTTTTTGGAAGGTATAAGTATATTCAACCCCATTCAGCTTAGAATTATGAAGTGGCATGAAAAATTCGACGCACTTATAGGAACCAACGATTTGAAACAATTAGGAGCAAAAATTAACTACCAAATTAATACAATAACCCTAAACGATCTAGAAATACCATTTCACTTGTATAATAACCCACGTTTTTTCCAACCAATCGAAGTTCAACCGAAAAATGGTAAAATACATTTACCAGTCGATATTAACCATGGACAGGTATTTTTAGAAGAAATCCCCGAATTAAATATTCCTCCCGTTCTTGTAGAAGTGCAAAACGGATTCGCTACCATTCCAAGCACTTTCGAAGAATCATACATATTTGAACACCCTGTAGAAGTTACCCCTATGGACGAATTAGAAGAACTTGATTACACTTTCGAGAAAGAATATATTAACATCGAAAATCTTTTAAGAATGGATCATTTAAACATAGAAGAAAAGTCAAAATTGTTGGAATTGACAAATAAGTATGCGGAAATATTTCATAAAAATGAAGATAAATTAACATTTACTAATCAAGTTAAACATAACATCAGAACAAAAGATGATGAACCTGTTTACGTTCGACCATATCGCCATCCTCAGCATTTGAAGAAACAAATACAAGAACAAATTCAAAAGCTTTTGAGGGATGGAATCATAAGACCGTCTATTAGCCCCTACAGCTCCCCTGTTTGGATTGTTCCAAAAAAGATGGACGCTAGTGGAGAAAAGAAATACCGACTTGTTATCGACTACCGACGTCTCAATGAGAAAACTGTTGAAGATAAATATCCCATGCCGAAAATTGAAGAAATTCTCGACAATTTAGGAAGGTGTACTTATTTTTCGACGCTTGACCTTGCCCAAGGTTTTCACCAAATTGAAGTAGCCAAGGACTCCATCGAAAAGACAGCATTCACAGTGGACAATGGACACTATGAATATGTACGGATGCCTTTTGGA
>NW_020438941.1:302011-331789 GCF_000699045.2 Agrilus planipennis | reverse complement strand
CGACCGCCGAAGACTGATACTGACCCTCTCTATTGTAGTTATGCCGACGCTGCAATTATATGATAGGCACTAGTTGAATGACATTTTACAAACCTATTGCTTGTAACCTTATCTTGAGGCATATTTAAATTGTAGGTATTTCCTTTAATGAATAAATTATATTATATTCAAAGTTTGTGAACCATACTGAGTGTAAGAAATAAAATATAGAATTAAAACTGCAACACCTAGATTAAATGTGAACTTGATTTCCCTCAGACAAACCATGGATCGAGGACACACTGAAGAGTGCAACAAGGACGTATCAATTATAAAGGCAAAGGAAAATCAAGCAGTTTTGTCGATGGCTCAACGTGAAGGAAACTTATACAAGGTCATGTTTCGTCAACCATCTGAGAATATCAGTCTGATTGCAACTTCAATTGTCACTTGGCATGAAAAGCTTGCACATCAGAACCTGAAGTACGTGAAGGAAATTTTGAAGAAAAATAACATCAAGTTGATAGACAACTGGAACAAACAAGTTTGCAACGCATGTACTTTGGGCAAGCAGCACCGAA
Organism: Agrilus planipennis; assembly: GCF_000699045.2. Taxonomy (NCBI): domain Eukaryota; kingdom Metazoa; phylum Arthropoda; class Insecta; order Coleoptera; family Buprestidae; genus Agrilus; species Agrilus planipennis. The sequence goes on along the minus strand of NW_020438941.1, from coordinate 331,229 downwards.
TTACACACCCTGTGAATGAAAAAACAGCTGTTCAACCATTCCACTTAGTTCACATAGATCTTAGAGAAATAAAAGAAAGATCAGTCGGAGGAGCGAAGTACTTTCTGATATTCAAGGATGACTTTCGAACCGTCTACTATCTTCAATCCCGACGTAGCCAACCTCAACGTGATAGGCACGTTAGCTTAATCGAATAAAATAATTCTGAATTCACGTCCCTTAACACCTCTCTCATCTGACCTTCTTCCCCTTACCCGTGGTCACTTCCTTATAGGTGGTTTATTACGGACTGTACCTGAACATGATACAACGACCATACCGACAAACAAACTTTCTCAATGGCAACACATCCAAAGGGTCAAATTTCATTATTGGAAACGGTGGTATAAGGAATACCTAAACACGTTACAAACACGTAGGAAATGGCACCGTGGTAATACGACAACATTAAAGGTTGGAACCCTTGTGACAATTAAAGAAGACAATTTACCTCCGTTACAATGGAGTATGGGCTGTGTCATCGCAAGTAGTAAAGTATGCGGGGTTCTATATCTGGGTCACGGCTCCCCAAATCTAGGCCATGATCCATCCATCAACATCTTACCACTTTTGGATCTTTAGAAGGTCTTTCTAGGTCATTCTTCATCTGAAGAGGTTAGACCATGCCCCTTTTGTCAACAATACCAGAAACTCTTGTTGAAGNGAAACATCGGCGAGACGCCTTCAGCTTAACGAAGGGAGAGTTATGTATTATGTCTTATTTTTAATATAAAGAAGCTATTGTACAACTTATGCACTGCGTTGCATCTTGATTATGTCAGCAAGACATGATATTATAAATACTCCTGTCAAGAATTGTTTTACTCACTTATACAAGTGTATTGGTCTTTGCGACATCTCATTTGTGAGTCATCTTTCAACTTTTGTTTAAATAAAGTTTTTCTGTTTTTTAAAAAACGGATTTTTACTTTAAACAAAAATAACTCGCGGTTACGATATACATTAGATACAGAATTTTATTAACCTACTAATAGAAATTATTGAAAGTAGAGCATTTACTTGTATGGAATTAACATATACGAGGTCAGTTCGAAAAGTATTGCGAATTTTGAATTTCCGCGGGTTACATATATTCAATTTTCAATTTTTTTATGGCGTTATGTTGGTATTCATGTTTGTCACTTATACCGACAAGCTCGGTCATGTTGAATGTTCAGTTTATTTTTGACAGCTACTTTGCTTGCACGTGCTTTGGCTCGTCTTCGATTTTCGCTTATTCCAAAAAATGGATCAAAGAATCTGTATCAAGTTTTGTGCGAAAAACAAAATTAAATGCGCGGACGCATTTCGAATGTTGACTGTGGCATATGGTTAAGCTACCTTTGACCGAAGCAACGCTTATTGGTGATACAAAATGTTCTCAGAGGACCGAGAAAATGTGCACAACGAAGAACGTGCCGGACGCCCGAGCACGTCAACAACAAACGAAAGCATTGATGAAAGTGAATCATCGAAACACCGTTAGAGAATCTGCGAAGGATCTAAACATATCGATTGGCTCCTGCCATTCGATTTTTACCAATAATTTGTGCTTGGGGCGGGTTGCCGCGAAATTTGTACCAAACTGCTCAATTTCGACCAAAATCAGCATCACATTAACTCTGCCGAGGAGCTGTTGGATTCGGTCCGCGGTTACCCAAATTTGCTCCAGGGGGTCATAACTGGTGACGAATTATGAGTTTATGGTTATGATGTGGAAACCAAAGGTCAATCATCCCAATGGAAGCTGCCACACGAGATCTAAAAAAGCGTTCCAAGTTAGGTCGCATATGAAGGTTTTGCTTACAGTTTTCTTCGATTGCAGTGGCGGGGTGCATCATACGTTCTTTCCACAGGGTAGAACGGTCAATATGGAATGTTACCTGCAAGTAATGCGCAATTAAACTGAAGAGGCCCATGAAAGGACGACGCTACGCTACGATAAAGAAGATAAAGAAGGCATCGAAAGAGGAGGAACAAGATGACAAGGAATTATTTTTTGAAGGGCTTCGGGGATTGTAAAAAACGTTAATATTTGATGGGGATTGCTTCGAAGGGTACAAAATAGATATTCATAAATAAATAACAAATTTTTGAGAAAACTCAAAATTCACGATACTTTTTGAATAGACCTCCTATTATTAAATTATGATGCAGCAGAAAATGCACTCACGACATGTCAGCTGTATCGTAATGTGTGACCTGTTCGAGGGCAGCCAAATCGGCAAACAATATTAGTGTGTGTGTGTGTATTCTATTAACATTATGAAACGGAAAATGCGATGCAGTTTATTGATGAAGACCCCACGAAGAGCATTTGCCGAATTGTACAACAACTATCTTTGCGTACAGTGAACAGATCATTAGCTGCGCGGATAGCGTATTGTACTTGCCACCTGATGGTTTACCCGCCTTACTCAAAAAGCGATTTGATTAATATAATTTACTTTGCCATAATAGGTCCTAAAGTAAAACTACAGGGTTATTTAATAAAACATAAATAAAAGAAAATATGACTTCATGAGTGTTATCTTCTTACTTTAGCATTATAATCCTTCAAAATGAAAATTGGCAAAAATAAATAAACAAATTAAAAAAATCCACACTGGGCCCAAAACAAACGCGGATCGGCGGTGGAGCATCCATACCACTCGGTCAGCGTTACTTTCTCCAAGGTACTTTCAAAAAAGAGAAGCTTGTTGTCATGTTTAGACGCGTGAATGGAAGCGTAATAATACTTACGACTGGCTGAAGGAAGTACTATATTCGCATACGGGTATCAATGTAGTTTCTCCATTAGAACAGAGTGTTTTTTCAATGGTATATAGGTACCTTCGAACCAGTGGCGTGGTCAAACCATTCATCTAATCAGATTTATATTTGCGGAGTCATGTAAAAGAATTGGTATACATATCGCCTATTACCACGATATATGAATTACGAATTCCCAATGCCAATGCTTTTCTTACAATTAAAGTTACTCCCGATATGTGGGACAAAATTCGACAAAACAGCATACGTTTCTGTCATTTTTGTACTGAAGCTAACAGTAGGTAATTTCAACATTTTATGAAAGGTAGTGATTTATATTTCACTTTGAATTTTTTACAACGTGGAAGTGCATTGGACCCATTCCCTAATAGGTAAATAAGTAACTTACCAATTTGATGAGCGACATGCAGGTACTTACGCGAATCAGATTCTACCGTTCTACAACAGAAGAGTTAGTTAACTAGATGTAGACTCGTATTCAAACAAATTATGGGTTCAGATTTAATTATATTTGTATGGCGATTTTAATTGTACTGCAAAATATGTAACAATTTTTGTTGTATTTTTTGCTAGAAAGTTACAATTTCTTATTGATTAAGCTGCACGCTGTATATCTGTTTGTAGATAATTTTATGTCTATAATAATCATTTTTAAAAGGATACATGTATCTTTAATGCTGTATAAAAAGGGTAATAGCGTTTAAATAATTTATTAAGGTACTTTAGGGTTGACGGTATGTCAGTTAATTTTATTTCATACAACCGCTTCACTAAAGTCCACAGTTGATGTTATCAAATTTAAATTCTTTCTTAAGTTATTGAATTGAAAATATATTTATGGATTCTAAAAGAGAATATATTAAAACTAAATGTTATTTACAATTTTACAATATTTAAAATTTCAAAAGCCTATAAGGATTGAAGATGCCCTACAAATTGTAGTAAATCATTAATAGTCCTTTACTAATACGGATAAGCCGACAAACAGGAAGGTTTTCAGATTTTGCAGTCAGGGATACGACTAGCAAGACGATGTACCGCATATAATTTTGTTTCTTTTTATTCAAAAGTAGAGAAACAAATGTGCTCTTTTCGTCAAGTGCTTATTGATTTAAACCTAATAGCAGCGCGCGACATCTATAATATTTTCCATGAACGTTTTGGAAAATATGTTGCGAGTAGATAATTACAGATAATTTCCCGAAAATTTGTGTTCTGATTCAGTTTCCTAGCTTTACTTGGCTTTACAGGTGACTAAGTATTAATTTGTTTTACTTATTAATAGATTGTAGCAGTAGCTCAAAAACAATTTATTCGGCCGAGCTTTATTTATAAGAAATAATTTTTAGAAAGTAACGGTTTGGTGAAGGCGCTGCACATAACAAAATTTGAGTTGTTGAAATTTAATTCAGTTCTTTAAATAAAGTGATGTTTCACTTTTTTCTACATTTTTACATATGTAACAAAATTGTCAATGAAAGTCAATTTTCCATTGAATTATTTTAATGAAGTAGGTAATTTAGAAAGTGATTTCTATGTGTAAAGTCAAATTCAAGAAAGGTTAAACTATTTTTGTACATGTATTAAATTAATATACATTAGATACATGAATTGACATAATTGTTTGAACAATAAAAGCAGTAAATTACTTAACAGTAGATATTAAAGTTACTACAATCGTATTAAACTTTCAGTCACATGGTGTACCAGTCGTTAATCCACAATATTCAATCGCTTCGGGTTTTCCCACCTCTAGCAAACTGCCAACGTTAAACAATAAATCAACAACAAAATAAAGAAACTTCTTATTTAATCCGCTATCTTCCCCTAGCTCTAGAGGGACTTCATTCCAATGTCTCTCTTCCATACCCTTTACTAATGTGGATGGTATTGCAAGCTTATCAGCTAATGCTTTGAATAGAAGTGCTCTTTCGCAGTAAGAACCCTGTCGAAGATAGCCTATTGGTATCATATTCGTCCCAAGTTTTCCCTGTATGTACGAATGCTATATTAATAAAGGGCGTATATTTGACCTTTAACGAATTTGTCCTTTTAAATTATAAAAACAACATATTACACTTAAACAAAGTTACGCAAAGGTGGGGGGCGTTAAAATTAGTAATATTGTGGTTTTCACCATGTATAAGGTAGGTACATAATTGATAAAAAGGCCCATTACAATTCGGCTAAATTGAATTTTGATTTAAGTAATATGTAGGAATTTAAGGTTTGAGGAAATTTATAGTAGATAAATAAAGAAATTAAAGTGATACATCTGCAAAAATCATAAGCGTTAGGTAGGTGCAGGGCGGAACTATAAATTTTTGATTTCATTGTTTAATATCGACCGAAATAAACTAACAATAAATCTCGTTTTGGTGAATTTCTTCTAGTGCTTTATTGCCCAATTAGCATATTCATAAAATGTACACCACCGTAAAGATTTTATTTTAAATGTTCAATTACGAAAATTTGCAGGGTACTTTACTAACGTTTATGATATTCTTGATATTCTTATAAACTCGGTTGATGACATCGGTTAAAACGAAAAGTCTGGTGTTCTTATAGTCAATTTTTAGTAGTCCTGCAAATTTATCATTCAAACCAATGTTAAAAATATCGGTTACTTTGACAGTAAACTCAGATATAACGTTATGTTTTTAATGCTAAAAATCCTTGAAATGATCCTATTATTGCCGGTACTTCCCCATAGGCATCTCGGTTTTCTAAATGAAATGTTGCCCACCCACAATTGCCTTTGTTATCATTATTGCAGAGGTTTGCATATTCATAACTAACTAGCTGACTCGACAGATGTTGTCCTACCTTAACTATGAATATTTAATTCGAATTGGTATAACTAATAAAAAGAATATTTATTCAAAGACGTAGTGTTTATTATTCTAATACTGTATGATGTATAAAAATGAATCCCTATGTCCCTTCGCAATGTCGCTAATTCTTGTTTGATTGTATTTGTTTTTATGAATGAAAAACTTAAGAAAATTGCGTGGAACATTTGATAAATAAATCGCAAGGGCAATCACTAAGAGTTTGTGGCATCAATCTCGAAAATCCATGTATTCACATGTCACCTGTTCCCCTGTAGGCATACCAACAAAATTATTCATATACGCACCAGAAAATGAGACGAAGAATGTTGTGTATCATAGAGCATTGATATAATAAATAATATTTTTTGAATAAATATTTGTTTTGTTAATTACACCGATTCGAATTCAATATTCATAGTTAAGACATGACAACGTCTGTCGTATCAGCTAGTATACAGATATCAATATAATTCTGATCAATGTATGTGATATTTGCAGTGCGCATTCTATCAATCGCTGACAGTTTTATGAAACAACTGGCAGTGATGTAAAACGCCAAGTTGATGTGGTCGTTTAGTTTTCTTAAAATTTTTAATGTTCCGCGCAATTTTCTTAAGTGTTTCTTTCATAAGAACCTACTCCTGACAATAATAAACACAACAAAAAAAAATTAGCGAAGTTGGTCCAGCCGTTCACGCATAATGTCATGACCAAGGGCAATAAGGATTTATTATTATTACATATATAGATGGGAAATTCCATCGTTTATTGTCATTACCATAAGGCCTGCATAGTTAGGGTAAAATATATTTTCGAAATTGTTCGGTCCATACCATGCAAACTTCTGCCGGAATGGTTAATGCAAGACAAAATGTTTTAACTTTTGAAGAAAAATGGTTGACGCTCATTTTTTAACTAACTCAAGTATGCTGCTCTGCTTGTATTAAAATGTACACATACTTATGTCGTATATGACCTATAGCACTTGGTTATTACGTCAAAATATTGGCAGTCTCTAGAGTGACGCTATAACCGAGTTATAGTGTATTTGATACCTGATAACTTCTAGTTGGAGATATCAAAATTCCAGACATTTTTTATGTATAGATTTAATTTTGAAATCATTTAATTAGTACAACCTATACAGTGTATATTTACCTTCAAAGCGTTAATATGAATCTTATAAGAATGTTGCTTTTCCGCATTAGTGAATTTCTCTGAACCTGACATTCGTTTTGCTATAAACTCGGCAATAATCTTTATTTGGTCGGCAACCGAAAGTGGTAGAGCTTTTTCACCATGACTTAAAATGAAAAGGAAACGTCAGTTTACTTTAGATTTCGAAAACCGCTCCAATTTACAGTTTTATGTATAATTCTTCCAAATATTCCGTCAAATATGGATCCGGTGACAGACCTCCGTAGTTGATTTCAGGAGATACTCTTTCAAAAATGATATTACAGAGACTGGTGGCACTAGCTGAATACCCGCTAACATTGGAAAGCCTTTTGTCTTTTTGAGTACTTTCTTTGCGGCTACCTGAGGGAAACATTGGGTATTAATTAAATTTATTATACTTCTGGTTCTCAATATAACCCGACGTTGTCGTGGTAGAAAATCATTACACTAAGGTCGGCGTTAAATCAAAATATTAATTAGATACTATCTTAGTTTCTTTGAGGGATATTGTATTGTTAATTATTTATATCATTATTCACCCTAAAACTGCAAAAGAAGTAGGACATCCTTTTTAAGTCCTCAAAGCATACATTTTTAGGGTTTTTACTTAAAAAGTAATAATCCATTGGCAACAATAACACATATATAAAAGATACACAACAGCAATAACGTTTATCAGGAGTAACGTTAATCATTAGAAGATATATTGGTTAAAAACTTTCAGTCATCACTGCTGCTTAGAAAGAAACAGAAAATAAATAAACATTATCTAATATTTTTTTACTATACGCATGCGCGTTAAGCAAAAAAAGAAAGTTAACCTACTTTCTCACTTAATGTATTACCGCCACCTACAAGTTCGCATGGGTTGCCTACTTTAACCAACCCCTGCGGTAAAGTGTGAAATACGCCAATGAAATTAGCCAAAAAAAGCTTGAAATTTAATCTAATTATTTTCAGGTAGAGGTATAGGAAATGAGGTAAATGTATGTGTCAGTATTATACCCCTGAATTTAATCCAATTTCGAACAACTGGAAAATTGTTAAATGTAGTGACAATTATGGCGCAAGTAATTATTAAGTATGGCAGGAAAGACATCCAGACCATCTTGGTTTGTGTATCTAATTCGGTGCAGTATGTCTTCAGTCATGCTGTTCTTGTGCTTTTCCCACAAAACCGAAGACTGTGTTGGATAAGATGTTAATAGAATTGCGAACAGTTGGTGAATTTTATTTGTCGTAGATGCAAATGCTGCATCAGGAAGTGTCAGATCCCAATTATTGTCATCTTTCAGCAATTGCAACTTGCGATTGTGATTCGCATTGTTTACATGTCTCCTATTTTTACTTGATTTGTTCTATGTAAAATATCATGGAATGTCGGTATATAGGTACTAATGTTTGTGCGAATCGTCCGAAAACGTCAGGTATTTTGCACAGAGTGACAAATTCGGTAAGTGTCGTTTTTGGTGGCTCAAATACCCATTAGAGAGTATTTTCTTCAATGAAATATGCACGTTAACCGTTTTCAAGATTTACCGCAAGATGGTGTACGGTTAGGTCTCGTTCGTGTATGGAAAACTAATAAATAATATGTCATACATTTTTATTGCTACTGATGTGTCTGCCAATTTGGTATAGTGATATTTCATCATTTTCACTTAAATTATGTGTTTCAAATAGTATCGAATCACTGCCATTATTAATGTATATGCAAATGTAAATACGAGCTTTGTACATTTTTGAAAGCAGTGGTGAGTAGGGTACCACCCACTGATGATCACCTTCAACTTGATTTCTAGTGTTTGCCATTCGCATTGTGAATGTGCGGCCCCCATTTTCGGCCTTGATACAGTTCATTACCGACGATATCCATAATAGTATAATTAATACATACATTTGGAATTTCTGCCGAAACCATTTGTTCAATTTTTTCTGGGCGGATTTTAATATCAAGCCAAATCAAAAAGTGTAGGACGATGAGGGTTCAAGTAATGATAATTTAGGATTTTAAGTATTTTAATAAAAATTAAAAAAAGAGAAAATAGTTCTCTACAATCTTATCTACATGACTTGAACGACTACCCTTACATAGGATTAACATACAATTAAGGCATACTACTCCATAGTATCCATAAATTCATATTCAAGTCACTAGTAGGGTTGGTACATCTTTTTTGTTTGTTCAAATCTGCAAACTAACATCTACTTACCTACTGTGTTAGTAGGTCAATTATGTGCAGGTGATGAGACGACTTACCGTCTTCATTAACCCTGTGATAGTTCCCTGCCATTTTTGCGTTACCCAATTATCTAATAAGGTAGGGTAAGATTATTATTCTATTCATCATAATCATAAGGTCGTCAGTCCTAAGACTGCTTGGACACCCACCTCCACTCTTTCCTATTTCCCTAAAACTAGAACAACCCCCATCCTTAACATCATGTGTTGTGACACTTGACACTGACCTACTGTCAATTATTTCGACTGACGACATCACCTATAACTTTAAAAGAACAAAAAACTACCTTAGACTGTCTGTAAGCATCGCCTATTAGAGTTAATCCAATTTAACTAATAGTAACAAACAATGCATAAGTACAAAAATACAAACGAAATAGATCACTTATGCTGCTAATTACTAACTGATTGAATGCGGCGTTGCATTGTCGCTACCCTGCATGATCCTGTCAGATTTGCCCTTGCCTGTACATTCAAATACGTTTTTCTCGAAAACGGTCAATTTTCGAACCACCAAACATTTACATAATTTTCTTGCTTTGTATTGCCTATCACCTCATGTACGCTTCATCATTAGAAGGTTGTCAGTCCTAAAGACTGGTTGGACACGTACCTCCATTCTTTCCTATCCTGAGCTAAACTTCGCATTTCCCTAAAACTAGAACAACCCACATCCTTAACTATTTGCGAACAGTAATCTAATCTAGGTCTACCTCTACCCTCATAACTCCCGTTTCTGCCTCTAGTATGTCTCTGACTATACCTTCATGTCTGAGAAGGTGTCCTACCAACCTATCTCGCCTATTTCTTAATGATTTCTATGGAGTCCTCTGTTCTCTTATTCCTTCTAATATCTCTTCATTTCTAACCTTCTCTATTCACGGAATTCGAATGTACATTTCTTTATTAATATTTACGTCATCGGAATTTTATAATAAAAAATCTAAAAACTCTATTCGATCAGTTCACATTTTTGTAGCATGCTGTTAGTCTAATTCTTTTCATTCTTACATGATGGAACACAACTCTACTAATATGTGCCCTCGTAGCTTTGCTTTACCGTACCAGAATGGTCCTGACTTGAATCAACAGTAAATAATCGCATAGCATAAAACTTGTTCCTTCTCAGATCATAAATTAGAAGAAATGTTTTGATAAAATAAGGACTTAAGATACGAAGATGACGTAAGATACGAATTTGGTCAGAAAATATTGTTAAAAATATCAAAAAATCCGAACACGCTCAAGGTCTTACTCAGTACTGGAACTCAGTAATTGTTAATAATAAAAATAAAACTTTATAAATTTCTTTAGTCAATAACGTTTATTATGAGTTAGTAAATTGGCGCAAACATTCCTTGATTTCTCAAGTTTTGATGCAGTAGGTTACTAACTGTGAAACATATAAAACAGTATTTTTTTGAAATTTAGAAAAATAAATAATAACAAAACAATAATAATTTATTCCCAACTCTAATTCCTAGGGTTTAGCATCTGCAGTATTCATTAATTCTACTCTTTGTGCATTTTTTAAATCTTCTGTGCGTGGGTTTGTAATTAAACTCCTCCTAAACGGCTGGACCAATTTTGATGAAATTTTTTGTGTGTGTTCCAGTGGACTCGAGAATGTTTCAGATTTATAATAATATTATTTACATTTTTTTAATTTTTTATTGATTAAAAATTTTTGGAAACATTTTAAAACAGTCGCTCCTGCTGTCTCTACGCTTATATCTTTTAAACTACGCAACGGGTTTTAATGCAGTTTTTAGCAAAGATAGAGTGATTCAAGAGGAAGGTTTATATGTATAATACATGCATATTATAGTACAGAAAAGCCGAGAACTTGAAAGATTTTTAATGTGATGTCGTAACAAACATATTTTTGTGGGCTTACATTGTGCACATTGGCTACACCTTACAAGATACGAGGGTGGATTGATAAGTTTCCGGCCTAACCAAGAGATGACGCCACTAGGCCTACCTTGAGGTGACATTCTATAGTACCATCCTTGGATAGCTTGTAGCTATAGCTTCAGCCCGATCTCCTTGCTAGTGTAGGTTTGACAGCACGCTGAACAAGACGCCTCTGTGGTTTTCGTAAAAATGGAAAAGCAGGAAAATCGTGCTGTCATCAAATACTTTTATTTGAAGGGGTTAACGCCGAAGGAAATTAAAAAAGAGATGGACTCAACACTGGGGACATCCTCCCCGTCATATTCAACCGTTAAGCAGTGGGTTTCCGAGTTTAAAAAGGGTCGTGTGAGCACCTCTGATGGGCCTCGCTCAGGACGCCCCGTTGAGGTCACAACTCCAGATATGATCGAAAAAATTCATCAAATAGTGCTGGGAGACCGCAGATTGAAAGTGCGTGAGATAGCTGAGACCTGTAAGATGTCATATGAACGTGTGCAACATATTTTGCACCAACATTTGCATATGGAAAAGCTCTGTGCAAGATGGGTGCCGCGTTTGCTAACAGTCGACCAAAAATTGATTCGAAAAAACATTTCTACCGCAAATTTGTCATTGTATAAGCGTAATCCAAGCGAATTTTTGCGTCGATTCGTAACCGTTGACGAAACGTGGGTCCACCACTACACTCCTGAAACCAAAGAACAGTCTAAACAGTGGATTGGACCAGGGGAACCAACTCCAAAGAAGGCAAAAACAATTTTTTCGGCGAACAAGGTTATGGCTACTGTTTTTTGGGATGCAAGAGGTATTATATACATTGATTACCTTGCAAAGGGTAATACTATCACTGGTCAATACTACGCAGACTTATTGCAACGTTTGAGCCACGAGGTGAAAATTAAACGACCTCATCTGGCGAAGAAAAAAATCTTGTTTCATCACGATAACGCACCAGCGCACACGTCAATCGTTGCGACGGCTAAAATCAACGATCTAAAGTTTGAATTGATGCCGCACCCTCCTTACTCTCCAGACCTAGCCCCGAGTGACTATTTTCTGTTCCCTAATCTCAAAAAATGGCTTGGCGGTAAGAGATTTGCGGACAATGAAGAAGTAATCGAAGCTGTAAATGGTTATTTTGAGGAGCTTGACGAATCAGTCTATAGAGATGGCATTAATAGACTGGAACACCGCTATGAGAAATGTATCAGCCTTGGAGGAGATTATGTTGAGAAATAAAAAAAAAAAATTTTTAAAAACCTTGTTTTTCTTGGTCAGGCCGGAAACTTATCAATCCACCCTCGTAGATCAAATTAATGTACTCCAGAATGGTATATTTTTAAAAGATCGATAAAAAGTCCGCGATTGTATATGTTTACCTCCCAATTATAAGTATTACTTACAGAAGAAAATTATCGAAATACCTAGGAAGCTACATAAAAATACAGATTACGTACCAGTTTGTAAAGTGCTTCTACTTGAGCATTCCCTTCGAAAAAGGCAAGGAACCTTAAGAAGATCGCTTGGTGTCGTAAAATCAGCTACGTAAATAGTTTTGCACGTTGAAATTTGTTGTGATTCCAATATTTCTAAGAATGGAAAAGATCCTCTCCAACAGCCACATACCATGTAAAATCTGTCACGAATGCAATCAGTTACATCAAGCCGGTTTTTATCGAAGAATTTTATTGGCAAGTACAAATCATAAATCATGTCCATTAATCGTTCCTTCATGAGATTTATTTCTCTGTCTTTGATTTCCAAATTTTTAAGTCTAAAAATTGCAGAATGTCATGTGACATTCGTCCTATGCAATGTGCCCTTTCTAATTATTTATTATTTATTAGAAACAAATCTGAACTGTTCAGGTAAATAACCCATTCATTTATAAATAAACTGCCGTTGTTCACTCGTTTCGAGATATGCTTTCACTGACAAATATTCTTATATAGAACACCACGAAACATATATTACAGACAACATTTTAAAAAGCAGAAATTAATAAATTAACACATAGTCAATTGATTAATGCCTTTTTATTAAAGTGGTGTTTGTAATAAATATGTTTTGCAGAAAATACCACAAATGGCGCGATAAACGCCATTTGTAGTACGATGCTACATTTTAGGATTACGTATGCTCCAACAAGGTCCATTTAAATACGTATATGGATATCTACTTGCTAAAACGAATCCCGGCGTAGCTAACCTCAACGTGATAGGCACGTTACCATAATCGAATAAAATAATTCGGTCTGTATTCTGTCGAAACTGTCGAAATCGCGATCCGCGTCTGGCAGTTTCGACAGAATACAGACCACTTCGAATTATTTTACTTACACTGTTAGAGCTTCATTCGTTAAGTATTGCAATCCAATACTTTTATATATAAAACTTCTAGATATAAATATTAGTATATATTTCAAAAGTTCCTCGTCTTCAACTGATTCCTTTAATTTAGACAAGATTCGTTCAGTTCCTGAACATTCTGAAAAGTAAACCCTGCTTTCTTGGTCATTAATACTTTGGTCCAAAATAGCAATTGCTTTCTTCGAAAAATCTTCGTTTTCTTCCTTTAAATAAATGAATGATCGTGTAAAAGCACTATATATTTTTGGAATTTTATTACATAATAACTACTTACCTAATTAGTTTTCGATCAAATAGAACAGTGGGTTAATTATTTTCAATTAGGAAGAATACATACCGAAAATAGTTGTAAAATTTTCATATACAATTCCTTATCCATAAGAGAGGTTCTGTACTGTTCTTCTGTGCAATAAATGTAAATGATGTCCAATAAAATGGTAAATCCATTTTGCGTCATTTCATTTTGACTTTTTAATATGTCCGCTACAGAAACCTATAGCAAGGCTAGTTTAATTACCAATCAGATTTCTCTTCATATAATAAACCTTAAGGTTACTACTTTCTATTTAAACCTAAGTCTGTTGGTTTCGAAGGTGCAGTCCTTACATGGAATATAGAACTCTTCGATCCGCAAACAGGTCACCTTTGGATTTGCAATGTCTTTATCATGAGTACAGACAATAGCAATCGTATGTAGCAACAGTTGTATTGTCTGTACACTTGATAATCGGTTTTTAGTGAAAATATTAAAATGGAGTAACTATTTTATAAATCATTTCTGTTGTTGTATTATTTACGAATTGGAAGAATGTTTCACCATGTTAGTTTCAATAAACTAACTAAGTATAAACACTCTCGACGTCAAAACACCCTCCCCCTGGTTTTCGGTTAAAAATTTGATATTCAGGTATATATATCGTATAAACACCCTCCCAATTTTCAGTCGGAGAAATGGAATTTTTGAATTTTGAATAACCACCCCTATTCACTAACGCTCAGTACTGAGAAAATTCAAAAACCATGTAAAACGATGTCCTATTGCTAATTTAAAGCACTAATCAACAAGCACTAATACAACGTTTGGATAGCGGTGAATAACTTCTTAGCCACCGAAACAGTACCGCTGAATAGCTTCTTAGTCACCGGTACGGAACCGATAAATAGCTCATCCAAATAAAAAGAAAATAGACTACAAACGTGCATTAATATTCATTCAAGACTACTACCATTTCGACTAAATTTTGTTTTTTTTTAATAACCTTGTTAACGTTCGAGTATCATACAGGGTGTTTCTTAAAAAACTAGTTAGCGTACATGAAGGTCTAGTCAGAGACATATTAGAAGCAGAAACAGGAGTTAGGAGGGGTAGAGGTAGACCTAGATTAGATTACTATTCGCAAATAGTTAAGGATGTGGGTTGTTCTAGTTTTAGGGAAATGCGAAGTTTAGCTCAGGATAGGAAAGAATGGAAGTACGTGTCCAACCAGTCTTTAGGACTGACAACCTTCTAATGATGAAGCGTACATGAGGTGATAGGCAATACAAAGCAAGAAAATTATGTAAATGTTTGGTGGTTCGAAAGTTGACCGTTTTCGAGAAAAACGTATTTGAATGTACAGGCAAGGGCAAATCTGACAGGATCATGCAGGGTAGCGACAATGTAATGCCGCATTCAATCAGTTAGTAATTAGCAGCATAAGTGATCTATTTCGTTTGTATTTTTGTACTCATGCATTGTTTGTTACTATTATTTAAATTGGATTAACTCTAATAGGCGATGCTTACAGACAGTCTAGGGTAGTTTTTTGTTCTTTTAAAGTTATAGGTGATGTAGTCAATTGATATCATTGGCAGTAGGTTAGTGTCAAGTGTCACAAATCTGTGCAAAATAATATTCGAGTCAACACTTTCGCAGATTATCCGTCATATCCAAACATACAAACATACAAACTCACAAACATTATTCCTCTATAAAACTAATGTAGATGTACTTGTACTGGAGCGAGTACCCGATTTAGAACTAGTACCCGGCGAACCTCGCTGGATAGTGACGATGTGTACCGGTATTCAACTAAAGGGGGAAGGGAAAAAACAGCAGCTATAACAAGAAGTATAATGAAACCATACAATTTAAACACTTATTACTTAGTAATTTTCATTCGCACTGTTGCTATACAGACACACTGGCGCCGCCACTTATCCTAAATCGTCAGTTTTGCGATAGTGGAGAAGCGGACACCACACACGTACGATAATTTTGCGGGGTACACCCCAGAGCTAATACAGGGTTTTCGGTTGCGTACTGGACTTGCCTCGGCCTTACAGAGCCTGTTAAAAACTGCAACGAAATGGGTCGCATAAGTTGTCGCTTCCGATTATATGTACGTAGAAGAAGATAATGTTTTATCCGCGTTATTCAAAAGACGGATTGATACAATTTGAATTATCTTAATAAGTTATTACATCATTCGTTTGATTATTTATAGAATATTAAAACTAATACAATAAGAATATTTTTGAAATTATACATGGCAATACGATTAACCCTCTGAATGTGGATTGCCGAAAGCAGCACTGGTGGAATGCTATGGCGCTGGCCCAAGTTTGTCTTACGGCCGATGTGCTATTTTTTTTTAACTTATCTATTTATTTTTACTGATTTTCGTTTTGATAAATTATAAGGTTGCGGTAAGAAAGATATCACAAGTGAGTGTTTTCGTTGTCATGTAGGTATTTCCTCTTATTTGTATGTTTTATACAGGATGTTTCTGAATTAAATAGCAAGCTTTGGAGGGTAGATTTGTGCAGTCACAATTTAAGTATTTACTTTTCAGGCGGGATTATTTAGGAGGCTGTAACTTATGTGACCACTCGCGTAGCAGTATTTACAACTGGTTCTGTAACGCAGAGGTAAATCAAAACGCTAACTTATTACCTTGTACGTACTGTATATATGTGGACGTATTTGTGGTTCCTTTCCTGACTGACTGACAATGGATCAAAAGCATAAATGATAAATCAATGCATCCGAAATTATGTTATTGTGCGTCACTGTTTAGTCTCTCCGCATTTTCGTTATATACCAAAATGTCATCCTCTAATTTAGTTTTTTCACAGTATTTACAGCTTTTACTTTAGTAGTTGTACCCAATATTCCCACTTTTTTATAAGAGTGAAGTAAAATATCGAATAAAATAATTCGAAGTGGTCTGTATTCTATCGAAACTGCCAGACGCGGATCGCGATTTCGATCTTTTTGGATCTCATCAGCGCGTCGCAGACAGCTCCGACAGAACACAGACCAACTTTTACCTGCTGTCTTAACAGCGCGTTTTGGAAAATACTACAAATGGCGCGGTAAACGCCATCTGTAGTACGATGCTACATTTTAGGATTACGTATGCTCCAACAAGGTCCATTTAAAAATATGGATATCTACTTGCTAAAACGAATCCCTGCGTAGCTAACCTCAACGTGACAGGCACGTTACCATAATCGAATAAAATAGAAAAATAGTAAAGTATTAAATTACCAATCCACCATATAATGGAAATACATGCAACATTTTCCGATTTCTTTTTAAAAAATCGTGGACTGTCTTAAGAGCGGTTTCAATGTATGGGATTGTTGGTATATCTTTTCTTTGCAAAATTTCTGTAACAATTAAAATTAATTTTAGTACCTTTCCATAAATAAAAGCAAGAAAACTGTAGCAAATAATAATTTAAATTGGAGGATACCAATTCTTGCTTTTAATACTAATTCCCAAAAATTTTTAAAATCAGCCGAAGTAATCTTTATGTATCCTTAATGTAGGAAATGTTCCTCGAGGATATGATTTTAATATAAAATCGATCCTATCGAGTATTCACAATTACGTCTGTAATAATATTTTCTTACCAATTAAACATTTTATAACAACGGGTGTAAGCATCTTATCACAGCAATATTTGTGATTTGTTAAATTCGATACAGCTTCACAAGTTTTCTGGAGGACTTTCTCATTATTTGTTCTGAACATGGATAAAATACTTTCTTCCACAGCGAAGTCGAAAAGTAACTGAAATTTTGTGAAGTGTAACAATAAAATGTTAAAGGCGTTTACCATTAACAACCTGTCTAGCTGATTCGTAATCAGTAAGAACTTTAAAAATTGTAGCTGCACAGAACATATATTTTTTAGGACACTTTTTTGCCCACAACGCGAATTCTAAAAACTCAACAGTACCAATAAAGTAAGTGGCAGTTTCGGGAAAGTCAAAGCAATTACGTATAACATCAAAAGCTTTCTGGTGCAGATCCGGATATTCATTGTTCTAGAAGAAATATAATGCTTTCGAAATAAAGTTTCTTACAAACGCAATCACTACCAATATTAAACACAGCATGCATTGCACAATGCCACTGTCTTTGTAACGAAGTTGCAACTTTCGGTTCTTCCAACTTGTCGTTGAAACTAAAATGTCAATAGCCAGATGTTGAATTTCGGGAAATTCACTTTTTAAGTAACAAAACAATATATTCGGGGAGAAATCAGTCATCTTAGGTAATACAATTACTGCTTCCTGACAGTCGATAAGTCGACGATGATATTCTAGTGTATTCTTTATTATATCGGGATCTACGCAATTTTGCAGTACTTTATAAATTGAGCTTATCACGTCAGTATTAAAAAGCATCGATGCTATGATTGTATTTGTGACCACTTTGCTCAATATCTGTGAGGAGAACTCTTGTACTTTAGGATCGGTAGCCTAAAGGAACGGAACAAGACATTAGGGTTATAAACGTATCTGTTAAACAAACTAAATCGAAATAGTTTAAATCATTAAGGAGAAGTACAGGTCGACCAACGAATCTGAAGCCGCGAGATGCGCACAAGCGGGAAAGAGAGCGAAAACGAGTAAAGGGTGTCGATATGCTTTTAGGCTCGTTCTCAGGTTCTGTACACTAAAAGGAACACGTAAACCAGATTTCAATGCCGCCTGCGATATTGGTATTGATTTGCTCTCCATATTGCACTGATTCTAGGCAGACTATTCACAAAATAGATGTACGAAATGAGTTCTAGTTAAATTCACGACTACAACGTTGTACGAAATAAGTTCTAGTTAAATCCCTTCCACTTTGTGACTGCGCATACCTCTGTTGCGACTACAGATTCGTTGGTCTATCTGTACACTTGGGTTAGTTACACGAAAATCTTCACTGCATCTAATAAAACTTTTTTTAAAGTCATTGTTAAAGAGTAGTGAAAAGTGAAACTAAATCAATACAGGTTCCTTATAGCTTATATATTCTATAATAGGCAACAATCTGTTTTGAATTGTTTGGGAATACCTACTCTTAATATACATTTCGTAAGTAATGTTAATTATCTACTGTAGGTACATAATTCTGATAGATTCTTCGTAATAGTTTAATTCAGCATTTCCAGTAGTTCTAGTGATAGCTTTTTACTTACACACAGTTCATATGTATTATCAGTATATATGTCTAACATTGGTGAAGAGAAATTATGTTGCTTTGGTTTTTTAATATGGTGATATAAAACTCATTGTCCTTGTTTGTCACATTACTTTTTGTTCCAAGATTTTTTCTATAATTGCACCTACGTAAATATCTGTATTTAGTAGTTTTGATAATGTTAAGTTTAGTATATTTTTTTTTAGTTTAGAGGGATATTTGTTAACCAATCAATGATGATGTGTCATGTGGATAATAACTAAACTTTACTGACTTTAGATACCTGTCTATTATAGGGTGACGCAGTATATTTATTCTGGCCGAGCTATACATAACCAAAAAATGTTTCCAAGCAATGCATATTTCCTATTTTAATATCCTCTATAACAGCTAAAGGACCCAGCAAAATATTAAAGAAAATCGGCTCCGGTTAGATTGCTTGCAATTTGAGTATGATGTTTTTAGTGAGATTCTGATGAAAAGTCCTCATTGTCAAGAGACAATAAAATAAAAGTTTCCTGAGAACGGATCAATGTACCGGATGTTGTTCATCTCATCTAATGTATAGGAATGTCAGGTTATTCAATCAATTATCTCTTCAGCTACTCTAGATATCTAGAAATGTTCAATTCAAAAGTTATTGAAATGAGCACGCAACAGTGACATTTACCGTGATCCTGATAACTATTTCCAAAGTCATTTCAACTTCAAGTGAATTTTGGAATTACTTTGAAGATATATATTAAGATCCCGGTAGCTCTATGGAGGTCACAATGAGCATATTGCGTGGTTATTAGGCCGACCTATACATTCAGATTTAGCACTATTTTGGTGTACTCATAGGCAAATACGAATTTAGTCAATACGGTATCGCCTGGCACAATAAAGGTCAAGGTTTAATTGTATTTATTCTGAAATTGTTAGATATTAGTAAAATGGTTCACAAACAATTCAGAACAGACAATCTAAATTATTTAAATTAATAATGTCGTATACTCACCGTTTGGAAAATAGAATTGATTTTCAGAAGATCGGTATAATTCTTGCAATCAGTTAAAGCTTTAACTGCTGACGGGATATTCATAAACATTCCTAACAATTTTAAACAAAAGTTTAAAATTGATTGGTTAGTAGTTTTACGTATTAAGTCTTGCAATTTCTCCATCAAACCCAGTTGGAAAAGGAAATTTACGTTCGACATCCTTTGTTGAGCATACTTGCAAAGGTTATATATAGCCTAACGTAACGCAAAAGACTTCATCATTCTTTCTCTCTAAATACTTTTCATTTTACCTTTAAAACAATGACTTCTTCTGTACTTGAAAGAAGGGTAACGGAAGTAATCGCTTCCTCTGTTCCATATGGAGTCTGTCCAAAAGGAAGCACGCCAGATTCAGCTTGTTTCTTCCCAGCATCCGTTTTTCCTTTTGGGCCCATTTATTTATTTTTATATTTGACAAGAAATTTCTGACAGTTACTTAGCATTAAATTATGAAGTGAAATATAAAACTTAAAAATCGAGAATACTTGGAAATTCATCTCTAATGATATAGGGTATGTACAGGATGTACGAATATATAATTTTTGATTATTACCTTCCTCTCACATATGAACACACAATGAACATGTCCTCAATGAAAAAAGATTAGAAAATGTACAAGATGTAACAGAAATAAGTGTCGAGCTTGTAGGAGGTGATAGAACACTATAAAACATAAAAATTAAGTTCACCGTTTTCGAGAAAATGTAGTTGAAATTACAAGTAAATTGGAGTAAGTATGACTCAGCGTGCTTGTGTTAACAACCTCGAGTAGTAGCTTACCCTTTTAACGTTTAAACCTTGTATGAGAATCATCATCATATCGATTATTTATTAGTATAGGTCAGTCACTATAAAACAGTTGTTGCTCAAGTAATGTGACATGTATTTACGCGATTGGAAAATATCAACGCTGTAAGCACGAAATCCACAGTTTCAAATACAATGGCAATCTTTAAAATAGTACATCCGAAATAGTTGGCTCCTCTCATGTGACATTGTGGAAAATTTAACGGGCGTCCTCCTGAATGCTAAGTAGCGGTCTAAACCTCTAGGATATAGCACTTTTGTGAATACCTGGATCTTGCGACTCACAATTAGTCTACCGCTTAGATATACATATGAACAACAATTAATTGTTGAGTACCTTAATGCGACTGGACGGATATCATAGTTCACATTCCAGCATTTCTATGTCAACCTGTTTAGCGTTAAGAGTATTTAATTTCTTATGCGATTGAAATCATCTAACGTTGGAACTTAAGTTATATTTATTGTGTAGCACCCTAGGCTTCTAAAGTTTGTGAAAAACTTGAAAGACAATTTGCCGTTTAAAAGGTAAAAATAATATAATAATGGTAAGGGTCATACCTACAGTTTCAGAATTGATGAGGATTGGTAAATGTAATGGAGGTTAAGAAGTATAAATACTAACAAAGTTGTGGTACATAGTTTGGAATACAATCGCAATTTTGATTCGTCAACCTCCACTCTGTGGAGTGACACTTTCAGGAGAAGATTCAGCAACGTCGTCTCCCATGGGCTTTATTAAGCGTGAGGTTTGGATAGTAAGCGAAAAATAGTCCCCTTTATAATTGTTTATAAAGAAATTTAAGGTTGGGTCCATTTCCGAGCCTTCCTCGGAAAAATCTTTTGTGGAGTTGGTTTAAAATTTCCTCTGACGAATCTAAATGAGAATTCAAAATTAAGTTTGCTTGATAGGGCAAGGTAAGTTGTGTGAACCCGGATAAAAATTGGTGATTAATTGTGATTTACTATTCTAATAGTATGTAAATATGATTAAATAATAATCATTTACACCAGACAGTTATTAAATGTTAAAAGGTTTAATCAAGAAACGTCACAACTGCGTGTTTATTCAGGCGCAGATATTGAGTCCGAAAATTTATAAGAAAGGTTTCTAAACTGTTTGGGTGATATAGTCAATATCCTTCTGCCTTTCGCTTTTGTTGGAAAATCACCTTGAAACATGCACTATAACTAAACCGATTCCTCGAACCCAATTATTAACTACTCATTGTCACAACGATTTTGCCCGCCATTAACCCTCCTTCTACTTGGGCTCCGAATTCGTCAACTTTGTTAGCTACTGGTTTTCCCCATGACGTCACATCCTAATTCTCTTGCCTAACTACCTAACCCACCCCTTGCTACAGTCGAACTTGTACACAACAACCCTCTTCTACCTATTTTAACTTTTCGTTAATTTATTTTTTTTGTCTTTATTTTATTTTTCTCTTTGTATTATTATTTCCCTATTCCTCATGTATTGTAGTTACCCTACAATCGAATAAGGAAAAAGAAGAAAGAAACATCAGAGTTGCCCTCTGATGTATCTCTCTTTTTTCCTTTTTTTATTTTTTTATAGTTTTCCTTTTTATTTCATATTGTGTTAATTTTTATCACAGAAATGCGTAGTCTTTCCTCACCATCGATATTTTCCTTTTCCGCCGCGAAATTGACTTTAAAAAACCAAATAGTTTTAATGTCTGTTGCCGCCCTTCCCTGACAATCCCATTCTCAACCCCACTTTTCCTCAACTCTTGCTTGGTACTGGGGTTGGTATAAATGACCACCCTTTCTACAGTACCGATATAAAAACCACAATTACCTAATACACAAATACATACGGCTGAAGAGGACCTTCATTGGTCCTAGAACGGCCTGAGGTAGAGGGGTTTTAGTCGGTAGGTCCGAGGACTCCTTCCTCAGGAATCCGACACTACCCAGTCGTACGGACGGTTGGGTGTCTTTTGAAGATTTCCTCTCTTCCACGAAAACAAAAAAAAACAGTACCGACACCAACCGGCATGGCCTAGAGGTTTAGACCGTTGCTTAGCATTTGGGAGGACGTCGGTTCAATTCCGGGTCCGTTTGCCTTGGTCCAAGTTTTTCTGTGGTTTCCTTAGATCACTTAGGCAAAATGCTGGGTCAGTAATATTCCACAGTCTCATATTTCTCACTGGAACCACTGCCCACACATTCCCACAATTCCTGAAAGGAGCCTGAAGAAGGAATTCCACCTTAACTTCCGGCGTAGCCCGGAGGGACTGATCACAAGCATCCAGTAATGCTGAAACACCCAAAAGTTTTTTTTTAGTACCGACACACTCCGACATTTCACCTACCCAGGCAAGAAAGAAGAAATAAGCCAACAACCAACTTTACTATCCTAAGCCCAGTATATAGATGCGAAAACTGAAAGGCATTTCCGCCTCGCCAACGTGTCAGTGTGTCTTGCTTTACCGTTTCGCCATTTGACTTTTTGTTTTTGTATTTGTGCATCTTTGATTCTCATCTGTTTGATCGTTAGTTTTAGGTTATAATTATATATTGTTCTCTTGGTCGATATTAGTTTTATTATTAGGTTTTTATTGTATATATACTTAAGTTGTGAAAATTGTAGATCATATAAATAAATGTGTAAATAGTGCTGTTCAGATCGTTGAGTGGCGTATCAACTTTGGGTGTTTGATTAATTTTATAATCTGCTTTGTTCAGAAAAACTGAACTGCCGTTGTGACTACAGAGCACGAGAGGTCAAGGTCTAAACCTGTGAATACGTGCGCATCAAGCACTTTTACCTTTTAGAAGTGTTTTGTGGTACAAGATCTGGACTACGGTCACTTTCGCCTGGTCAATGCCCGATTACGTAATTTTTATCTAGTAGTAAAAGTACTTGTGGTAAAAGGTTTGGACCACAGGCGCCTTTGACCGACCAATGCCCAATTGTGACACCCGTATTCACGCACCTAGTGAATGTCAGTCGTTTTCGGGACATTCTTGTATGCAATAGAACCGAAAAGTACTTGATTACTGCCTTTATGGAGTAATTTTTTTAAGATAATGTAGTCACCAGACAACATTTTTGTTTGTGTTGCATCGGAGATTTCCGATATTATATGTAGATGAGAGTTTCATCTTGTGAAAGACCATAAATCAAAACGAATTATCAGTACTGCTTTTCCAATTTTGATATTGATAAATAATCTTTCATTCTCTTCTGTTTTCATTTTGTCCCTATCACCTATCTCACCCGAACCAGCACCCACCCATTCCTACGATTCTTCAAAGCAGCATTGCAGGTGAGAATGAAACACTTAAAAGTTTTTTTTTTACAACAGTGGCTTTATGACCTTTTACCACAAACCAAACACACAAATAAAGGCTTTATATCTTCAAAGTCAAAACAAAAAAAAATTTAACACTAGTCTTGGCAATTAATGTGAACTCTTTAGCTCTGGCCGATTTCAGACCTCTTAACAAGTTAACGATCTCTAAAGCTTTTCCAAAAAAATCTTGTCTTAGGGCTACGCTAAGGGACAACTTTAGAATACTCCTTCAACCCCATCAACCTAAGGACAGTCTACCCCGTCAAACCCATAGCAAGTCCTCAGGGTCTTAAATCAAACTGAAACGATTAAATAATGATGATTCATCATCATAAGGTCGTCAGCCCTATGACTGGTTGGACACGCACATCCACTCCTTCCTATCCTGAGCTAATCTTCGCATTTCCCTAAAACTGGAACAACCCCCATTCATAACTCTTTACGAACAATAATCTAATCTAGCTGTACCTCTCCCCTCCTAACTCTGGCTTCTGCCTCTAATATGTCTCTGACTAAACCTTCATGCCTGAGAAGGTGTCCTACCAAAGAATCTCGCCTATTCCTTATCGACTTCTATAAAGTCCTCTGTTCTCCTATTCTTTCTAATAACTTTTCTTTTTTAACCTTCTATATCCACAGCATCCTCACCACTCGCCTATTGCACCACATTTCAATCGCTTCTAAGCTTTTTGTTTCTGTCGCACCCACGGCCCATGTTTCACACTTTTACAGCGTCGCGCTCCAGACATATACCTTCAGCAATCTATTTTGAATTTCTAAATTAACCATTCGCGAACATAGAAGTGACTTGTTTTGATTGAAACTCACATGACCACAGCCCAAAGAGGAAATGGAAATAGGATCTAGTGGCCCAGGGAACCTTCGACCGCATCTTGATGCAACTTGGTTCAATACACTCAACAGCCGCTCCAACTCCAACGCCCGGATTTCAAAAACCCCTTCCTATTACAAACAGACGCTAGCAAGAAAGGAGCTGCTGCCGTACTGTATCAAGAAGACAACGGAAAAAACCAAAACATAATCGCATACGCAAGCACCAAGTTCAACCGGGCGGAGCAGGCCTATCACAGTAACGAGCAAGAGTGTTCGCGGTAATATGGGCTGTCAAACGTTATCGACCATACTTAGAAAATAAACGATTTACACTAAGGACCGACGACCGAGCACTCCAGTGGCTACAACCCATGAAAGACGCCCGTGCCAAATTAACTCGTTGGACGTTACTGCTTTAAGAGTTCACCTTCACCGTCGAACATTGCCCAGGGAAGTCGAACGAACTCCCGGATGCACTATTCCGGCAACCCGAGTCCAGCTCTCGGGACCCCGATGTCACCGACGTGTCCCGCCTTTTACCGCCAGACCCCGGACCGAGTTTAAGCCACGCTATTCCACCCGTGACACAAATCCAAGTAAACACCTTGAAGGAACGTGTTAGCAAAGTCCAGTCTACAGATCCTAATCTACAACAACTCAAGGAACGTTGCATATTTCTTCAAGACCATCCCGAAGGCCACCTCCCTGACGATCAAAACTTCCTGCAGACTTATAGACTAATGGACAACACCTTATGGGCCAAAAAGGAAGAAGACTGGCGCATAATGGTTCCTAGCCTCGAACAAGTACACCTTCTACACGAATTTTACGACAGGGCAGGACACCCAGGTATTCAGGAAACCAACCGCCGCATTCGACGCTACTATGCGTCGCCGACCCTGAATCGAAATGTCTCAAACCATGTGCGCTTGTGTGCGAAAAAGCACTGCGTCCCTTCTACCCCCATACGTCCCCGACAGCCCGAGAAGCCGTTGGACACAGTGGCCGTGGACTTAATGGGACCTTATCCAAAAACCGCCCGGGGGAAAAGATTCATTCTGGTAGTAACGGACCTCTTCAGTCGTTGGGTCGAAGCATTCCCCTTGGGCTCGGCAACTACGCCTGTTATCACCCGTATGCTAGAACACGAAGTGTTTTACCGGTTTGGGTTTCCCGATACCATACTCACAGACAACGGTAATCAATTCACCAGTAGACTCTGGGGTTCTTCCTGCACGCGATGGAAGACACAACACTGGATCACTGCCGTCTATCATTCAAGGGCGAATCCTACCGAAAGACGGAATCAAGAACTTAAGGTCGGCCTTCGTACTTATCTACAACAAGGTAACCATAGGGCTTGGAACCAATTCCTACCCTAAATTATGTTTGATCAGCGCGATCGAACCAATGCGGCTACGGGAACTACACCGTATTTCGCTCTTTTTGACCGACAGCTACTTCGACCCGAGGAATGGGATATTACCTTAGAAAACCAAGAACCCCCGCCCGCAGTTTACGAAGACCGAATTGCTGGCATTTGTCACCATCCACAATAATACCTTCAACAGCAAGTAGCGGTAGATCAAGAACAACCTCGAAGGTATGATCCCCAACAATTAGTGTACTGTAAGGAGCATCACCTGTCCAACGCTCCTGAAGGATATTACGCCGGATTTGATTCTCGTTGGTCCGGGCCCCATCCCGTAATATCCTATATCGGTGGAAACAGTTATTGGATCCAGAAGGGGGCCAAGGCAGTCAAAGTCCACCACCGCGACCTCTTTCCTGTATCACAAATTATGGAATAAATTTCGCTCACAAAGAAGGGGCGATTTGTTCTATCTAGAATTATTGTCTACCAGTCTCTTCGACATTGGTTTTTCCCGTGACGTCGCAGCCTACCCGGACTACAACCCAAACTTCACCAATTTATTTATTTTATTTCTTTTTTCTACTCTTGTTTCATCATTTCTTATGGCACTTTCTTATGTTCTAATCTGATGCTTCGTTCTTTTTCCTTTACCGTTTTTTCTTTGTGTTTCTATTTTTTTTTTCTCTCGTTTTGATTTTTTATATTTCTGTTAGTTTTTATCCTAGAAACCCGTCTTTTTTTCCTAACCCTATGTTTCCATGCATATTACAGTCTTTTCCACCGTCACCACATCCATTTTGTTTTTACAAATAGTCAGATTTCGCGTTTCTAATTTTTGGACTGTAATTTTTCCCACCATGCAACCCCACCTACAACCCCTCTATTTTTTACCCTGCCCCACTGGACCCAAGGGGTATAAATACGGGCTCCCAGCATTTTGGAAGAGAGAGAGACGACCTTTTCCTAGCTCCAGCAGCTACCTTCTCTTACTAGCTCTAGCAGTTACCTTTTCGCCTAGCTTATTAGCTACCCCTGTGACTTCTCAAACGGAACCAGTTGTAAATAATATTTAATAATCAAATATTCCGCTATGTTGCAGTTCTTCCTTTTTTCTTGTATAATATGTAAATAAATCTGTAAATAGAAGCTACAGTGTTGTTCATATCATATTATGTTTTCTATTGTTTTCTACATCTCTAAAATTCCTTTAATTATATTGTTAGCATCTTCAGTTTACCTAATTCATACTTTTCTTCTACTTCTTTACACATCCTATCAACCCACTGTACCTTAACTGCCCTACACTTCGTAAGTATTTCCTACTTTATAGCTTTATATATTTTTTGCCCTTCTTCGTCTGTCCTGTTTTTGTATTTCCATCTTTCTTCTATTAATCCTGCAATCTCCTTTGTGGGAGAGGGTTTCCTACTTTCGTTGTGTTTGAGACCTATTATATCTGTAGCTGCTGACTTTAGGCACGTTTTAATGTAGTTCCATTTTGTCTGTATGTCCCTTTCATTCGTTTCGCCCGCCGCCTTTATTATTATTATTCGCCTGTCCTTGTACCTAACCTATCACGCGTTTCGTTAAATTTTAGCTTTTCTAGTCAAGACGTCTCCTACATTTCTCTTTTTTAGAATTTTCAATTTATGATTGGTCTTCATAACTACTAAATTATGATCGCTATCTATATCTGCTCCTGGATAACTCCTACAGTCTTTCACTTGATTTTTAAGTCTTTGTCTAACAAGTATGTAATCTAACTGATATCTCCCTAAATCAGCTAGCATCTTCGACGTATTACGCCTCCTGCCGTGATGGTTGAATAAAGTATTCCCGACGGTTAAATTATGTTTATTGCAAAATTCAGTCAATCTATCTCCTCTATCATTTCTATTGCCTAATCCAAATGAACCTGGTATTGCACTGTCTTCACCTTCACCCATTACTGCGTTGAAGTGTCCTACAAGTATTAGGTTTTCCTGCCCTTTCGCTAAGTTTAACATATCTTCTATATCTGTATACACCGCTTCTACGTCTTCATCTAGATGATGTAAGCATGTAGACCTGCACTAATACCGTTTTTAAAGGCTTCGAGTTTAATTTAACCATAACTATCGTATCGCTTTTTTATAAATAACTTTCTACACTTTACCCTGCTTTACTACGAATTATTTTAATATAGTATGGAGTTAAAATATTTTCAGATGTTCAAAAAATAAAAATTGTCAATTAATGAATACTCACAATTTATTATTTTGTACATTTGAGGTATATTTCATGAATTTAGTTCTTTATTAAATTACTGAATAATTAACGATTTTGTGTAAATTTCAATAAGAAACGATTTTTAAAAGTCATTTATGATTCTCTTGAATTATTATGACTATTATCGTTAATTGATGGAGTGATTCCTTTTCTTATTTATAGTGTAATTAAATAGAGATATTTAATTTGTATGAAATATTAACTTTAATTTGTATATGAATGTAAACTGTATTCATGATTCATGAAGAATTGATATTATTTCGAAATAATTGAAATTGCAAAAGCGATGTCTAAAAAATGATGAAATGCGCAAAAAATGCATAAGTGCTATACCTCGCAAAGATTGGACTCTATGAAAATATTCTGCAGTTTACATACACCACTTTAACGAATGTGACATTATAAAATCAGTAAAAAAAGTATCCACTGCCGGTAATGTGCTTTTAACATATCCTAAATTACCAGAGAATGATGAAACAGAAATTTAAATTGTTGAAAATTCTCCCTTAAAGATAAGTCAGTTTATTGGAATTTTAAATCCGATTATTTAATGAATTGTGATTTAGATGACTCCTTAATAATTTATATTTCAGGATATGCAGTTCATTCTGCTCGTAAAAAGATAACTTACAACCATTGTGTTTCGCTCATAATAAACAATAAAGGCTCTTGCGTTGGAGATATTTATTTTGATTATTTACAAAGGGGAGGACTTTCTGTTCCTACTGATAATATTAGTATAGTTTTTTTT
>NW_020438941.1:250207-300579 GCF_000699045.2 Agrilus planipennis | reverse complement strand
AAGTGAATTCCGGAATAAAAATTTGTTCACGTCATTTTAATGCACATGATTATATTTCAGCAAGTATTTACCATCAGCCATAACCTTAATATTTAAAACTAGAATCATACTAAAATTATAAAGTGAGAAATTATTTATTACTGTGTAATTGATTTAACACAATTCTAATGCAATATAACAAAGTTGCAATAATGTGTTTGCAACGTTCTCTTAAATCGGTTCAGCACGTGCAAGTCATTGATATGATATTGCTTAAATCACCCAGAATCACCTCAACGTGAATCACTTTTTAAATCCGAAGTTTGTAAAAAGTATGCAGTAAACTTGACCGAATTTGAAGGCGACCTTCCGGATTTGTTTTTTCCGAATTTTATAATGTAATTGGCATTAAAAACACGCTCACCTTCAACGAAATTTCCTTTCCGAGGCTTTGTGTCAGCCCATTCACATATTGTGTCAATACTTATCATTTTATCGTAATTTAAAAACTTGGAAATTGCACGGTACACTATAGGAAGTACGATAAATTTTCCCTAATCGGCGCCATGTTTTTAGGCTCCTCCCATTTGACGGATCTCAGTAGTATAAATGAATCGCACGAGTTGCTCGAGTGGATTAAAGGATATCTCGCATGAATCATGTCAATACAATGTTTACAATGAACTCTTCCGATCTTATCATTTCGACGAGGGAGCTAACGAACACACAAAACATCTAGCTGCTAAAACAGGTTAACTAATTTGGTGGTAATATAATGCAAGAGCTTTGAAAATTTAATCGTATAACTATGAGCAGAGTGGCGGCATTTATGTTGCTGAGATAAGTGAGGCTGTAGTAGCTTCCATTTTTAATTTAATAAAAGTTTGATAAAATTTTATGTGCTAATAACTAAAAATGAAGTAATTTTAAATTATTCCGCAATTCCACTAGACAACAGTATTCAGAAGAGGAAAATGCTCGTTGGATAACCACAAAGGTGCTATGGATATCATCGAGGAGAGATTAGTGAAACCTGAGTTAGCTACAGCTACAGAGGGTGAAATCTGAACTGAATCTGAATCTGAATGAAACACAAATTTTGCGTATGAAGCGTAAGAGTATGTCGAACTGTAAAGCGTTATCTAACGATAAAAATCAGTTGTTCAATTTTCGCGTTCAGTTGAGTTATTGGAGAGGATGATTCAAACCTTCGCTATGTAGCGAAATTAAGAAGTCTATGGCAGCTGGCCAGCATCTGGAGCAATCAACCGAAGACGCGTGTCACACCATTGATAGGTCATGAGTTTAGGATAACAATGGGTAAGGTTTTGCACCTACACCAAAATGCGTTAATGGGAAAACCTAAGAAAATAGATTTCATTTAATTAAATTATGGTTAGAATAGGTTAAATAAGAATAGGTTAGATTAATGTTAGGTCATGTTTCTCCCCATACCTTAGCCAACAAGTGCTTTTATTACATTGCTTAGGATCATATCGTTACAGTAAGGAGAGTTATCTATAGGAATACATAGACGTCTGCTATGGTTTACTGAAACAGAGACTTTTCTATTGAGGGAGATGGTTCTGAGAGGCAGGACACCCGTGGGTGCTTTCTAAAATAGGAAAAGCCCCTTCCCCCTGTTGTTTTGTTAAGTATAGTTATTTTCATTTGAGTTTTTGAAATGAAACTTCTTTACGTACGGTAGGGTAAGTTCGTTTCATGCGAGTAAAGAAATTATGCAACGCATGTCCCCCCTCTACTCGACCACGTAGTCGAGTTTGTAATGGAGATCGCTTGAGCCGTGAGCGCTCTTCAATGCAACGTTCGTTACAGGCAACTCCGGCATATATAGTGTAAAATTTAAATTCAAAGTGTACAAATAATACTATTAAACTAATTCCTTAATCCCTATCTCGGTATGTTTGTGTGTTTGAAGAAGTTTCCCTTCAGTAGCGTGTTGTATAATTACACGTTGTATTTTTTTATACAATTGTAACCGAAATAAATTTGAAAATATCCCATTTTATGTTCTTTATTTCTCACGCAATACTCCACTACCTGGTTCAGCATAATAATATTTTCGTGAGAACTCTGAGATTATACGTGGATTCTTCTGTCCAGTCAAATAAAATAAATAAGCCTCTTAGGCCGAGGCACTACATAAATTGGCGCTCAACGTTGGGAAAAAAAGGAGTATTCGAATATGAGCAAATACGGTAGGAAAAAAACTAATAAAGAGAAAAATTTTGAGAAATAAGAGAAAAGTAGGTAGTAGTAGCAGTCAAGAAAATGTAGTTTGGAATTTACCAAATCTAGACCGGATTACTTTTTGAGAGTTATCTGATCCATGGTATGTATCATCATTGTAAATAACGCAATGTGAATTTGTAAAAATGTTTGTACAACATTTTCCTTTGGATATGAAACGAGGTCAGATCGGATCCGTCTCCTGTTATTTTTTTAAGTTTACTTATTTTCATTTCAATTTTTTTTTTAATACAATTGTAACGGAAATAAATTCGGAAATATTCTATTTCATGTTATTTATTTCTCACACAATACGCAACCACCTGGCTCAGTAGAACAATATTTTCCTGAAAACCCAGGGACTATACGTGGATGATTTTGCCCAGTCAAATAAAAGAAATACGCATCTCAAGCTGGCGCACTGTACATGGAAGAGGGTGATCACCGACACTATATAAAATACCTTAAAAAGTGAGGACTAGGTGGAAGAAAGTCGTGGATCGTTTATTGCTTCCGTGAAAGAAAATAAAACTTGTATATTGCAATACGAGTGGGTTCTCCGACTCAAGAAAGATCGTGACGGTAGTGTCGATTAGTATAAGGAAGGTTGGTTGTCAAAGGGTTCAGTCAGTATCACGTCAATGACTATGACGAATCCTCTGATTTAGCAGCAATGATATAAAAAATTCGATAAATCTTTAGCAACGCAGCAAATCAGAAGATGCATTTGACATTATATGGTTTTTGTCATAGAAGTAAAATTTAGATGCAGATTTCAAAGGGTGCACAAGAATGGGATGTTCAACTTCTTGAGTCATCGTAAGTCTTCAGGTGGGGAAGTTTCTTGTTTAACCCGACAATATATAGTTGTGGCAACCTCAACAACTGAAAAAGAAATAATCGCAGCAAGTGAGGTAGCCACAGAGTGAGGGAAATCAATTTGTACTGGTTTCTGGCAAAAAATCCAAAGCTTCACCGCAGAATGAAGCACACATCCATGAGACCATTTTTTATCCTAGCGAAAGTGACAGGAAGAAAACTTAGCAAGCAACAAATCCCCATAAAAGATCAGCGAACAAGCAAACTATGAAAAGTATTGTAGTAAAAGTAATGCCTAATTCAGGTAGAATATACTTCAGTGGGAACACTAGTGTAGATGTTGCGCATACTACTTAAGTAACGAAAATGTAAACAAGTGATATATCCTTTTTACAAGGTTAGTTCCACTTTGAATAAGAGTTCAATAGTTAGAATATAGTTATAAAAGTGATTCCTAAATATTAAATGAATCTACTGCTCGGTGTCGATGAGTTTCGATATTTGTATATTTGTATATTCTTTTTTATAGTTATTTTAGTTTGTATTTTTTTGTATATAACTGTATATCATCTAATGTATCGTATAATTTCTGCGTAACTTCAAATTATGTTACAAACAGCTTTGGGCCTCTTTATTACACCCTTCAGGTAGGTACCAAATGTTGGGAAAGTCCGAGTTCCCAACTACGTCACGCCGGACTTTCTCTGGGTACCTGAAGGGTGCATAGCAACAATAGTAGCGTTGACCAAGGGGTCTGTTTACTTAAAGGCGTGTCCTATTTGTGCAGACTATTTAAGTCTCGGACCACAGTTCAAATTTCATTATAATCACTATATTCAATTCATTATTATCCACTTATATTAATTCATTATTATTATTCATTCTATTACAAGTTAAAACCAAATTCAAACAAAATCAAACTATACAACAATTACAATTCGACTTCAATCAATCAATTTATATTCAATTCAATTTATATATCAAATTCAAGAAATAAAGTGTAAATAGTGTAAATAAAGTGCAATTAAGAAAAGCAGTCTATTAANAACACATCAAACATCTACAAATGCAATAAATTAAAAGGTTTCATTTCAAACAACTAAGTAGCTCTTAAACGGAGAAAATAATGACATGTATAGACTACGATTTAATACAACTTTTATTTGAAAGTTTTCCTCCTTTTTTTCCATATTAGACTGGTTTCAACCTTTAAGGTCTGTATATACATTACACAATTCGTCAAATAATTACTCTACTTCTACTATTGCTTAGCTTAACAGCATACCTCATTTACATCAAATGGTCTTCTATGCCAAATCCTAGACTCTTTCGGTAATACGAATTATTAGTAATTTATTAGAAACCTGATTTTTGGACAATGCATGTTGTATACCTATTAGTGGTCTCATTGAAACATAGTTTGATTAAAATATTTTGAAAGTCTAGATAATTGTAAAATTCACAGTAAATATAAATAAAAGAAAACTGTGGTTATTTTCCATCTTTAAAATAGATTCCAATGGAGAAATACTTGGTGGTTTCAAAATACTTGTTTCAAATGGAGATATTATGTACTTTTTTTAAAAATGGCCGAAACGTCTGTTGTCGAGATGTTTTATATAAATGTTGAGAAACCATCAAAATCCATTCTATTACAACCACGTATTGTAATCTTAATTGTGTCGTAAATAGTCCTCATTGGAATATTTGCAGCAATTTCCACATTTCAAAAGCCCTGTTTCGTCTTTATCATTAATCTTTACTTGCCTCTATAGAAACAATAAAGTCGTAATAAAGTGTTTTGTAGGCTGTTAAAGTTTTGCTGTTTCATCAAATTTTCCAATCTTTGTGTTTTTTTACAAATTGCTTGGCACACTTCCCAAACAAATTCTCTATACTTACTTACGACTTAGGGATTGAAACTTTGAAGGCCGAAGAAGTCGGTTATTGTTGATTTGTGTAAGAAGTAATAAGGACTTCCGTAAGCCTTGAAGTGTGAAAAGGGTTAAAAAGAATAGTAGAAAGAAAGCAATATTTTATTATGCAACATAATTTTTCTGTAACCACGTCTCGAACATGCAAACATAATTTCATGCAAAATCATTACTATGGAAGTTCTGATACCATCCGAATCAATTTTGTATGCGCCCATGCGGTTGTCATCCATATATCCATTATCTGAAGCGCTTCTAGAACTTTGGTTTTCTACTGATGATAAATAAATGCATGCTTTTATAACGTTGCTATTAATCTAATACAAATTCTGAGCCTTGATTACGAAATGGTGAGATCCATGAACTTTGTACAACTCAGCGTGGTATTTCAAATATGAAAACTGAATATTGTACTTTATTTATTCACCTAACGTTACACGCCATGCGAATAATGTAGCTTTTCGATTTTCTTAGAATAGAATTGAGCAACAAGTTTACTTCGAAAAACCTACGCTCGACTAAAAACAAGTATCGAGAAAAGAATAATTTAGAATACAAGTCGCTTGTAATTAATGTTTTAGTCCATAACAATAGAAACTCAAATAATACAGGTATTTTTGACACGACCCATCGCGTATGAAAGTTATTCATGCATTGTGGTCTTTACCCAGTAATGTGTCGAGAATAATTCTGATAATAACATTATGTAGATTTCATTTTTCTTATTCTCGGCAAAGATATTAATCTTATCACTCTTTAGGATAATTTATACATATCTATTCTGGGAAGTTAAAGGAAACTGAATAAACCGTTAAAAATTGAAATCAGATTTCATCTTAATAATCCTTGTTGATTTCGTTCTTAGATAGGTACTTTTTCTCTCATAACTTTGAAATTCATCCTATTCATTCGTTTGCAATAATCTTACTAACCAAATTTGGTAGCAAAACGTTATTAAACCTTGGTATCGTAAGATACTCTTCCATGTAAGGGTCCCTGTTTTTTATTTTAACTGCTGATTAAAGAATGTAAATAATTCCGGAACATTCATGTACCCAGAGCTTGAAGGGTTATCTAAAATGAAATTCTCTTAGTTTTAATGACAGACAGACATAATAATATGTGTGGTGCAATTTTTTCTATTCTAAAGACACATTTTCCGTTGGGTTCGTTAAGACTATTTTTGAATAAAAATCCCAGCCCATGAGAAGCTAATAGTCAATATTTCAAATTTCTAATTATTAAATTAAGTTTTTAATTTTTGCTAAGATCTAGTAAGGCTTGTAACATAAAATGTGATAAGGCTAACAACAATTTTTATTACTTTTGCTTATTATTTTATTGAACCTCATACTGAACTGTTAAACGTTTATAAATAATTGGTTTATTTCTTATACAATAATATGCTCTCTTTTCTTATTATTAAAGTAATAATAACAATAGTAATTACCTTTGCTTCACCATTACTAAATCATTTTAGTTAAAATATTTATTACATAAAACCTACAATGTATGTATACCGAAAAATGTCATGTTGCTATTTAAATATTTACATACCCAAAAACGTTCTTATTATTATCGAATATAGACTTTGTTTTATGAACGAAACTATCAAATTTAATCATGTGTGTTATCGAAACTGACAGTTTAACCCAGTTTATTAAACGTGTAAACAAAGTAGCACGTGTCAAACAAGAAATGCAAAAAAGGTTTCATGTATGTATACACGAAAACAAAATCAGCAAGGTTTTAGACTTCCCTATTAATGTCGCTAAGCGCTAAGATATATGTTAAGTTGACTCGTTTAATTAAAACTTAATGATGTGTTAAACCCTGAAATTTAAGTCGAACAGCATGTTTCTCAATTTAGTAGTACCTTATGGTGAATATAAATAAGTTCTGACACTTCGCAATGTTTTCCTATGATTATACTAATACTTGAATTTTATCGGCGTAAACGATTTAAAGAATAAGCCACGTATAATACAGCTATACTCTGCTAAACATAGAACTTTAAAAAGCTATTAAAAGAATTGAATATTGAGGTTAAGATGTTTTGTTTGTACACATTAAAAGGAACAGCTGTGTTTCTATGAGAAATCGTTTCGCATAGTTCTGAAATGTTATAGCACAAGGAGTAGTCTAAATCATTTAAATATTTCGTTTACATCCAAAGTACTTATAATTAGATGCAGTAGTATTTTCAATATTAAGCCTTTGTTGACTAAAAGTCATTTATTATAACGAAATTAGAATGTACTAACAGGTCAGAGAGATTCAATTTATTTTGGAGGCTATGCAGTAAGCAAAAATGTTTCCTATTTTTATAAATGCTTTTCATGACATCGTACTTAAAAATGTTACATACAATATTTTGTATAAACAGTGGAAATCAAACATGAATAATGGTAAAACTAAAACAATAAACAGCGCATACTTTATAAAATTAGAAATGTTAAACATTTTTTTAAATAAAATATTTCGTTTACGACTCTATACTTTATTAGTAACTGTAACTGACACACACATTCTTCAATTTAACTTTATTGAAATTTGCGGAAGACAGTTTGGGATTCAACGATGTAGGATTGGTATACATATATTACTCTAACTTTTTGATTTAAGAGCTACTTCGAAGAAGCAATTAAATAAACCCCCGCACCATTTGATTGAGTAATAGAATGTTGAACAACCCCTAAAGTTTTATTTCTTATATGTTAGAAGTCAAAGTAGTCAATATCGCTTTAAGATAAATACAATAGAGGCAGTGTAAACAAGAAATCAGTAATTCAGAGTATGAATAATACTTCTTACCCAATTATAAATTATATAAATTGTACATGATGCTCTGGGTAAAAAAATATATTTGATGTTATTGCTATTGCTAGCTTTCGTCAAAACGACGGTTGACCTCTCCAGGCAATTTATTAGCTCTTTAATAATTAATACCGAAATCGGAGGTAATAATTCATTTTTACCTTCATTCAGTGTACTAATTATAATAATTTAAATGAACTACCGACACTGCCAGTAATTCAGTTAAGTGGTATATTTGAAGCTACAAACATAAACGTAAACATATTAAATTTTTGAAACATAACAATAATGTGGATCTGTTGTAGCAATGTAGCCCACCTTAATGTATTTTTTTTAATAAAACTTAATTTTATATGTAATCTCCGAACACGCAGTTGCTTTATTGGAGGTTGTAGACCTACACCTCAAGTTTCATGACTTTTAAAATTTTGAAACATGAAGACCGCGACAAAATAGGATACTTAAGAAAACAATCATATAAAAAATTAAACTGTTTAATAGAATAACTTTACTCAAATAGCAACATTATACATCAACTTTAGATATTCTAAATTTTTGACAAGCTAAATCACTTAATTTTCTGATAATGAGGAACAACAGTCAGAAACTCAAATTTCCCGTTTTGCTACGTAGTCGGGGCTTAATGGGAAATGACACGGGGTAAAAAGAGCATATATTTTAATCAGTTTGGCAGCGTTCACAAGTATGCACATAATTGTCGTGCTCATCAACTCCAACACAAGTATTATATAAGGAGTTCAACCATCACACGCTACAGAATAGCCATCATCCTTTAGTCAACCACGAATAAGTACTCACAGCAAATACAAGTTCAGTACCGAGCAGGTTAGATTCCAGGTCTGTCTTCCTTAGCCTAAGTTTTTCCGTTGCCTGCTTGGATCACTTAGACAGTAGTAATAATAATTTGTTTCACAGATGATCTTTCACTTTTCATCATTTCGATTGCTAAAAGGAGGTTGAAGAGGACCTTTCGCACTGCTCTCCAGCGTAGTCAGGAGGGGCTGCCCGCCCACTAGCATTAGTGGATGGTAGGAATAAAGCACCAAAGTTTTTCTCAGGCTCACCTTATTTCTTTGGCTTCTTAACTTCTTTTTTTTCCAGACTTAGTGTCTGGTCTATTTTGTCTGAACAAACATATTTTGTACTTAAACCAAACACTTGTAACCTAAAACGGTGACGGCTATGAAAGGTACCTAATATCCAACTCCGATACTGCTGCTACGATCTTTGGCTGAGAATATTGCAAAAATTTAGTTATTCGCCTGATAGCACGTCAATGCTGATCACAAACCTTCGCAAAATACGAATAGTGTAGTCAAAGAAAATTGCGGTTGACTCATGTAGGACCACTTAAGTTCGTCTGAATAGTCCTGCATACATACAACACTACAACTTATCTGTAGTATCGTCGTAAAAAGGTAGCAAATTTACTTAAAAATCTACTACCACTATATTGGAAGCCCACACTTGTTTATGCATATGTTTGATAAGGCTATTCACTCCCTCCTGCGTCGTTCCAGGAAATAATGTTCGTTTAATAGCCCTTGCTATACCGGTGTTAATGCAATGGTATGTTAATTTGGTTCTACCGAAATCATGATCTGAGAGTGCGAAGACATACTGAAAACAGCCCAGAACTGTTAAAGCTACAGGAAGTGTTGTAACTTTTGTCTAATATTCTTTCTCCCAGTCACAGAGGTGAATTTCAGTTACTGGCTCACACACTCCCAACTCTGTGCCTCTTGCAAATATTTTGCTCGAAGTCTTTCAAATTGGCTATTCTGACAGGTATCGATGTTGCTCCACTTCTTGCGCGCATATGTCTCACCAATATTACTTTATGTCTCAAGTTTGGATAGTCCGATTTAACTATTCCCATTAATCCGCTGAATTCGACGCTATTCTGACTATGGCAATGCCCTCGGAGTGCCTCCG
The DNA here is from genome assembly GCF_000699045.2 of Agrilus planipennis. Taxonomy (NCBI): domain Eukaryota; kingdom Metazoa; phylum Arthropoda; class Insecta; order Coleoptera; family Buprestidae; genus Agrilus; species Agrilus planipennis. The sequence continues at coordinate 290,824 of NW_020438941.1, read as the reverse complement.
TAGTACCCAATGTTCCTCTTCGGTTATGTTGTAGATGGCATGCATAGTCATTGTATTTGAGATTACTATTTCGTGTTCATCGATGCGCATTGTAGTGTTGATATTTAAGGTATTCTAGGCGCAGGTTCAATCCAATAATGCCATCATCAACTTTGCTAGCCACCAATACACTACTATATAAGATCGCTTTTCAAATTCTATTTTGTACGTTGTGTTTTCGATAGATTGGTGAAATGCATACTGTAAGTGAAGATCAGCCTCTTTGCCAAAGAACGAATTCGACATTCCGATATTACGCCAAATCGACCATTAATGTTGGATGACTAATAAATGGGTGCCATGTAGTCTTGAGATGATGACAACGTCAGAGTAAGCTAATTCATGCTCCATAAAATTCTCTTATTTTAGTTTATCGACGACTGTTTTCCTCTGCCGAAAGATCGTGTTTGTTAAGAGGGACACTCTTTATTTAGATGAGTAACTCTTGCATAAATCCAATATATTGAATTCTCTAGTTGTCAGTTGATCTGTGAACTCTTGAGGGGCAGAGGAGTAAGATAAGTTTATTGGCGTTCCACATCGGACTCAAATTGTTGAGGAGCGCCGTTACTTCGTTGGTTACGGCTTTTCGTTGCACCCGATGTACCTGTTGTAGATGTTTATTGCGTTACATAATTTCTAAACGAATAATATAATGGTGAATAAATAGTTCTTCTTTTTTTCGCAAGGTATCCAGTGGTGTATACTTTGATGATGTTTTTGTCGGTAGAGACAGACCTTCAGAAAGTTCTGAAATGAAATTCTCCAAAAATTCCTTCTTCAATTTGTCTCCTGACACTAAATATCCCTCATTCAAAATATCTTTAACACTGCTACTGACTTATTTAACAAATTATTTTTTAATTATACCACTATTATTAATACTTGCATGCTTTTATTTGGCACTTTTTATGACCCCGTAAGAAGAATTAGAACTATTTTCTTCCGACTTTGGGCGGCTATATATAGGAGCTACACTTGTTTTAAAAATCCTCCAATTATGTTCTAGATACTGCATTCTTTGTTACGAAAGTTTGACAATCCACTATAAATCATTTTTTTTTGTTTTTTCACTAATGTTGGATTACCTAGACGTGGCAATATTGTTGGGATTTAAATAAGGTAACAAATTATTTTATCCTTTCTTTTTTACATTAGCGCAGAAATTACACCCATTTTCAAAAAAAATAAAAATATGCCATGAATGAAAGAAGTACGTATAATTCATTGATTCTTTCAACATATCAATTTTAGTATATCTTCGAAAGTAATTGGCCGAGATAAGGCAAACCTAATTTGAAAACACAATAACAAATCGAAGCTAGTGAGTGTTCTTTGTTTTCTTAATTTTGCTATTATACCTTTTTATTTCTATTTTTTNATAGCTACAAGCTATCCAAGGATGGTACTATAGAATGTCACCTCAAGGTAGGCCTAGTGGCGTCATCTCTTGGTTAGGCCGGAAACTTATCAATCCACCCTCGTACCTTAAAGAAGTTAGTAAAATAGAGCAGTAATGTCACAGTACTTACTGTTTTGAGAACTTACTTCACATAAACAGTTGATAGGCATAGTGGCCAAAAGTAGTGACCCAATTACAGATTAAAAAACACAAAAAAAAACGGTCTATATAAATGGATTGTTTTAGAAAGTGGGCGAGCATTGCCCATTGTATTCATAAAAACTTACCACAAGTTAACAATTATCTAATGTTATTAATTGGGCGATAAAAGATTCGCTTACACTTCTACAATGTCCAATAATGTCATCATGCAAATCTCTACATATGAATTCAGTAATACTAAACAGAAACCTATTTTCAGTTCCTGAGTATTATCGGTACTGACTGAGGTTCTCATTTCCTTATAAAATACAATATAGGCTACGCCTGTGAATTTTAGGTTAGTAATTTTTACTATCATGTTCTCAAGCTGAGTGATCACAAGTCATGACGAACTTAACATGCTTGCGACATACGTTCCAGCTTATTTGCTCTTTATAATATGAAAGACAATACGTGCCGTATATCGATGAATAGAGGTTCAAAGGCAGCAGAAATATTAACCACTCTCGCACTGCTAGGTAAAAGCAACAAATGAAATTGTAATTTTAACTGATCCAAAGTCGCTGTTAAATTCATCTTACAAAATTCTTTTGTAGCACAATTTGCAGGAACAAAACTATACTAAAAAAGAGTGTCTCTTATATAGTTTCCCAGTATCAAGGTAATTCGATAACTGACAAAGCTTAAGAAGAGCCACAATTAAAAAATAGCTGGCAGATACTCAAAGGAAATTTAAAAATACATACACACATATATTGTTCAGTCGACCTACTTACTTGAAAGAAAAGGCAGAAGCAGACCCACTGGTAGTATTTGTAGAGTTTCTTGTCCTTTTCGTCCTTTGCCGTTTCCACGCCGGGGTAAGGTACTTCCAATCCAATTTTCTTGTAAAACGCCGCCCTCACGGTATACGTCGAGTGGATCCAGCAGAAGGTGTTGAGGACGTCTTCCGGTATGTCCTTGGTATGGACGCAGTCGATGGGATTGCCCACGTACTGTCTCGTCGTCAATATAAGACTGAATGCGATCAGAATGATCACAGTGATCGAATAGTGGAGTCGGAATACGACGCTGTCTATGTGGACATGGCTGACCCTGATCAAATTCTTCAGGCCCCTAAAGATGTCCAACATATTGAGATCTCCTTGTTCCCTCTAAATGCCACGGGATATGCAGGATAATGCTGCTGATTAATTTTAATCGGAATGCTTTTGACATACTTCAGTTTTGGTTTCTCGGAACAATTTTACATCACAAACAGCTTGGACATGGCATGCAATACACTTTGAACGTGGTAATTTTGGTTTACTCACTTGGAACCCTTTCCACTTTTGCATTGAAGCAACACCAACATCGCAAAAAAACCTCTCACTAACTAGCTATTCGNCTTCAGAAAGTTCTGAAATGAAATTCTCCAAAAATTCCTTCTTCAATTTGTCTCCTGACACTAAATATCCCTCATTCAAAATATCTTTAACACTGCTACTGACTTATTTAACAAATTATTTTTTAATTATACCACTATTATTAATACTTGCATGCTTTTATTTGGCACTTTTTATGACCCCGTAAGAAGAATTAGAACTATTTTCTTCCGACTTTGGGCGGCTATATATAGGAGCTACACTTGTTTTAAAAATCCTCCAATTATGTTCTAGATACTGCATTCTTTGTTACGAAAGTTTGACAATCCACTATAAATCATTTTTTTTTGTTTTTTCACTAATGTTGGATTACCTAGACGTGGCAATATTGTTGGGATTTAAATAAGGTAACAAATTATTTTATCCTTTCTTTTTTACATTAGCGCAGAAATTACACCCATTTTCAAAAAAAATAAAAATATGCCATGAATGAAAGAAGTACGTATAATTCATTGATTCTTTCAACATATCAATTTTAGTATATCTTCGAAAGTAATTGGCCGAGATAAGGCAAACCTAATTTGAAAACACAATAACAAATCGAAGCTAGTGAGTGTTCTTTGTTTTCTTAATTTTGCTATTATACCTTTTTATTTCTATTTTTTTCCATCCATGGCATTTTCATCATTCCCCACATTTAGCACCCGTACACAGTCGGACTTCTAAATTACAATCGATTACGAGCACAAAAGTAGTCACCTGAATTTAAGTAATTCTTGCTAGTTTCTTTAGTTTCAATGTTAGTTTCTTTCTACACTTATCGTAACAAAATATAATGGTTTCGTTTTTTCTTTAGTCCTACCAATCAACAAAATAAGAAAACTGTCGTACGTATACTATTGAGACAAAAGAGAAGCCACAATTGTAGATAGCAAATAACTAGCAATTTATTTTAGTAATGTGTTTAAAAACAATCAAAGTAGTTTAACTTTATGGAATTAAAGCTTGGATATGAGTTTCTGTTCTGTTAATAAATTTCGCAAATCAGCACAAAAGCCTGCCAAGAGCATAGAAAACACACAATAAAAATTATCAATCATAGAATTATCAATTATCGGAGCTTAATACGCTCTCATGGGTTTTATGAATGAACAAAAGTTTGGCACATGCTCAAAACTGTTGACCTTAATTTTATTTATACTGGACGGAAAATACTGCCAAGCTTCAATTTATATTAACAATAGAGACGTCGAGTCTAGCTCTATAAGCTACAAATATACATCTAACTATATAAACTAACTTTCAAGTTCGCCCACCAACTTTACTAACAAAACAATGGTACGAACTTCATACAATGGTGAATAAGAAAGCTCTGTGCAGATGAACGGAATTTCTTTTCAAATTAAGCAAAACTGTATTATTTTTAAAAAGTATTTCGTTAAAGTTGGTTTCTATTTGAAATATTCTAAGGTTACTGTTTAAAGAAATTAAAAAAATCTGCACTTTCGAGTAGTTTATTCTCAACATTACATGTGTTACTGATTTGTAACTTACGAGGGTGCCAGAGAATGGTGCTTAATTAATAAGTAATTAATTCACATATTTATTATTTTTCGATGTGTTTTACAAAAGTACTAAGCCCATAGGAACATTAGAGTACTATAGAATCCTCCAGAATCCAACAGCTGACCTTTCACCAAGAAGCATCATAAAAATATCATTACAAAAATTCCTCTAAATACTCTATGTTATTTTCATAATCACAATCTATTGCATATTGTTATTATGTCCGATTATTTCTGTTTGAAGAGATAAGTTAGTAAGTGTAACCTATAGTTTCCTTTTTTAAGAAAATACGATTGCGGTTTGCGAAACATGTGTATATATTTATACAGCATACCCTTCAAGAAACTAAGATAAATTTTATGAACTTGTAGCTACTTATATTTGATAAGATCCAAAAAGATGATGAAAAGTACCCTCAAGATGATTCATTCATTTTTTTTTTAATCCTAATTGGAAGAGATGAATTTCAGACTAAACTTCAACGCGTACTACTGTATAAAGTACAGTACTTGTAAATAAGTGAAATAATATAGTATCAGTTTTAAAGGTTCTGCAATGATTTTAATAGCCGTAATCGAAAATAATTCTAAGTAAAGTGAATTTTACCTTACCAAATAGGGGAATGGTATTCTGCTTATCGCAAAAAGCTAATGATAAGCGGAATAAAGGGACTGGAAGAAGCCTCTTAAAATACGTTTTGTCTACCAATTATAAGTCAGAACTGGTCCTGTCTGGGACAATTCTGACATTTTTACCTGCATTAGTGAAGACAAGATAAACACATGTAAACTGGACACTGTATATGGATTACAGATTATATTTCCAGATGTCAATATTATCAACAGAAAGATATCAGTAGACTTTTGTGTCATGTTATGATTTTCCGTAAAAGGAACCATTTTCATATTCGCAATGTGTGCTGGTTTTTATTATTTTCAACGCCACCTATTGAATTCCGTTTATTTTTAATGAAACTTTCAAGTTTGCGATGTTAAATTCGCATCACGCATAGGTGATCCGTTAAAGGTAGCCATTGTCTGCAACATGAGCGTTGTATCTGCGATGGTATGTAGTGAACCAATCAAGGTTGAGGCAGTTTATGTTTCCTCTATTGAATAAAAAAAGCGGCCTCGTCGATCTTCTCAAGTTGAAGGAATGCTGCTACAGAAGTAACGGGTAAAGAATTCATTTCATTCATGCGACAGTGCACTTGCTACGGACAGGAATCAGTCCTTAGAATGGAATTTCATTAGTATTTATAGAGATATATTTAAAGTTGACTAGAAGTTAGATTACAATTCTCAAGAGAGATATTTTATGACAATTCCACCTGTGGACTTATAAATACGCTTATATTAAAATTCCTTTACTGAATACGAACTATCTACAAGCTACGTTAAGACCATCATTTTTAAGTTAAATGTAATACCAGGCATTTTTTAACGAGTTTTCTTGCTGCACGGAGGAAGTAAATTGTAATAAATAGCGCGTTAACAACAAAATTCTGTTTTCCATTCTTTACCCCATTTATAATCGTGTGAAATCAAAGTCAACAGAGAGGTTAAAAAGTCGGGCTTTCTCAAGGATAGGTTTTTATAATAAAGTTGGAAAAATAGATGAAATAGCTTTTTAACGATACATATTCATTCATAATACAATAAATTCTAACTAACAATACATTTATAACAAAGCATTTGAAGAATTAAAATAATAAATAAATAAATAAACTACCAGGTTGTTCCTCAGACGATTCATTTGTAATCGCTTGTATCACTTGTAATATGTTTAAATGACAAAGTATTTTTGTAATTTGGTAGAAAACTGCCGCTCCTACAATCAGTTTACATTTTTTGACATATATTCGTTTCTTTTGAGCAGTGTTTATGCTAAGATCATTGTTTTTCAATATTATAAGACCTTTAGAAATTTGGAAAAAAAAGATGTTGAATGAAAAGGTTAGAAGCGTTTGAAATGCGGTGTTACAGGTGAATGATGAGGATACCGTGGATAGAGAAGGTTAGAAATGAGAACCTAAACTAACCTAACCTAGCCTAACTTACCGCACATTCAAATAAATTGTAATAAAACCAGGAAGCTATTAAAAATTATTTCAGTAAAACTACTTAGTTCTCTAGTAATAGTAAATGAGAACAGTAATAAATAGTATCTAACTTCTATATGTATAAATAGACTAGACAGATGTTGATTAAATTCTCTTGATTTTATTCCGTTAACCCTCTTAAAATAATTCTGAATTTTGGAAGTTATTTTGGAATGAATTAGATTCGAACTATGAATGGCCTAATTTCAAAATATCCAGTATTGCTTTTTTTGGATACGTCTTCAAGTGCGTATAAGTACAATTACATGCAAAGACCACGAAAGAGGAAGACAAAGCATCTCAACAATCACCTTTTTAGCGCCCTATGGTCCAAACACTGTAGCATTTACTTGAGGACTGCAAAAAGGCAGAAAAGCCTTGTTAAAGTATTAGCATCGTATACAGTTTGGCAGAGCATTTGGAACGAATTTATCCGTGTTGAAATATTTAAAAAAGAAGAAAAGTAACATCTGCAAAATTCTGTTGTTTCACTGGCTTGAGAAAAACGTAATACAAATGAACATTTAATGTCGCAAGAGCTACAACTACTACTTAATCTGATTTATTTGGAGAATTTAAAAACTTTTCCTGTCTCGGATTAATATATATACATCAATATGGTAAACATATTCATTTCTTTTTATTTCTTAAAACATTCTTAAATATTCAAAGATTTGGGATGTTCTGTACAGAAGTAACTGAAGAATAAGGTAAAATAACACACGCTGTGTATGTACCGAAGCGTCGCTAATATTCCTTAATTTGACGGAACAAACAAGAAGGAAACTCCATGGCAACTGCATACGATATTACGATGGGATGTCAGGCATAATTTGCATGTGAATAATCGCATAGTGCTATTGCGTGCATAGCGAGTCAGACAATAAACCATTGAATTGTTGTGCAACAGCATCAACCTGACACTTGCCATTATTCCGTATTTGCCAGGTATACTTGCATACGTATTCACCTGTCTATCTGTACGAGTCAAAAATGCAATTACATCGCAGTAATAACTCTTTTAATTAAATTCATAATGCTGTGCACAGGCTACGCTTTTAATTGGAACGAAATAAATCCGATCAACTCATACCATTACATCTTTTGCACTGTAATTAACTTTTAATGAAACTTGTAATGAAATGTTACATAATTTCAAAAGTGCACATTTTCTGAACAATAAAATAAATAATCAAATTAAAAATAAAATATCCACATAAAGTTTCTCAGTAATGGAAGATATACTACAAATTTACCCTTAATATCAGGTGCATTGACGAAAGATCTAGTTCTACCTCGGCTTAAAAGATAAAAGCCACTTATAATTGAAACATGAAACAACGAAAACAATTTCTCTTAGTTTACGAGGGTGGATTGATAAGTTTCCGGCCTGACCAAGAAAAACAAGGTTTTTAAAAATTTTTTTTTTTTATTTCTCAACATAATCTCCTCCAAGGCTGATACATTTCTCATAGCGGTGTTCCAGTCTATTAATGCCATCTCTATAGACTGATTCGTCAAGCTCCTCAAAATAACCATTTACAGCTTCGATTACTTCTTCATTGTCCGCAAATCTCTTACCGCCAAGCCATTTTTTGAGATTAGGGAACAGAAAATAGTCACTCGGGGCTAGGTCTGGAGAGTAAGGAGGGTGCGGCATCAATTCAAACTTTAGATCGTTGATTTTAGCCGTCGCAACGATTGACGTGTGCGCTGGTGCGTTATCGTGATGAAACAAGATTTTTTTCTTCGCCAGATGAGGTCGTTTAATTTTCACCTCGTGGCTCAAACGTTGCAATAAGTCTGCGTAGTATTGACCAGTGATAGTATTACCCTTTGCAAGGTAATCAATGTATATAATACCTCTTGCATCCCAAAAAACAGTAGCCATAACCTTGTTCGCCGAAAAAATTGTTTTTGCCTTCTTTGGAGTTGGTTCCCCTGGTCCAATCCACTGTTTAGACTGTTCTTTGGTTTCAGGAGTGTAGTGGTGGACCCACGTTTCGTCAACGGTTACGAATCGACGCAAAAATTCGCTTGGATTACGCTTATACAATGACAAATTTGCGGTAGAAATGTTTTTTCGAATCAATTTTTGGTCGACTGTTAGCAAACGCGGCACCCATCTTGCACAGAGCTTTTCCATATGCAAATGTTGGTGCAAAATATGTTGCACACGTTCATATGACATCTTACAGGTCTCAGCTATCTCACGCACTTTCAATCTGCGGTCTCCCAGCACTATTTGATGAATTTTTTCGATCATATCTGGAGTTGTGACCTCAACGGGGCGTCCTGAGCGAGGCCCATCAGAGGTGCTCACACGACCCTTTTTAAACTCGGAAACCCACTGCTTAACGGTTGAATATGACGGGGAGGATGTCCCCAGTGTTGAGTCCATCTCTTTTTTAATTTCCTTCGGCGTTAACCCCTTCAAATAAAAGTATTTGATGACAGCACGATTTTCCTGCTTTTCCATTTTTACGAAAACCACAGAGGCGTCTTGTTCAGCGTGCTGTCAAACCTACACTAGCAAGGAGATCGGGCTGAAACTATAGCTACAAGCTATCCAAGGATGGTACTATAGAATGTCACCTCAAGGTAGGCCTAGTGGCGTCATCTCTTGGTTAGGCCGGAAACTTATCAATCCACCCTCGTACCTTAAAGAAGTTAGTAAAATAGAGCAGTAATGTCACAGTACTTACTGTTTTGAGAACTTACTTCACATAAACAGTTGATAGGCATAGTGGCCAAAAGTAGTGACCCAATTACAGATTAAAAAACACAAAAAAAAACGGTCTATATAAATGGATTGTTTTAGAAAGTGGGCGAGCATTGCCCATTGTATTCATAAAAACTTACCACAAGTTAACAATTATCTAATGTTATTAATTGGGCGATAAAAGATTCGCTTACACTTCTACAATGTCCAATAATGTCATCATGCAAATCTCTACATATGAATTCAGTAATACTAAACAGAAACCTATTTTCAGTTCCTGAGTATTATCGGTACTGACTGAGGTTCTCATTTCCTTATAAAATACAATATAGGCTACGCCTGTGAATTTTAGGTTAGTAATTTTTACTATCATGTTCTCAAGCTGAGTGATCACAAGTCATGACGAACTTAACATGCTTGCGACATACGTTCCAGCTTATTTGCTCTTTATAATATGAAAGACAATACGTGCCGTATATCGATGAATAGAGGTTCAAAGGCAGCAGAAATATTAACCACTCTCGCACTGCTAGGTAAAAGCAACAAATGAAATTGTAATTTTAACTGATCCAAAGTCGCTGTTAAATTCATCTTACAAAATTCTTTTGTAGCACAATTTGCAGGAACAAAACTATACTAAAAAAGAGTGTCTCTTATATAGTTTCCCAGTATCAAGGTAATTCGATAACTGACAAAGCTTAAGAAGAGCCACAATTAAAAAATAGCTGGCAGATACTCAAAGGAAATTTAAAAATACATACACACATATATATGTATATATATATATATATTGAACTTTTAGTCAAGAGATGAGATTCGCCTTGGTGTAAAAGCTTCGCATCGAAATTGCAAAAAGTACAACAGAAATATCCCCCACATCCAATCATTGGTCTAGAAAAAAGCGAGCAGTAATAGGACATATCAACGTAACACACGGTTTCATACACACAAATAAATTTTAATATCAAGTTTCATACTCAGAAAGGAATATTAATGTCAGAAAACGTGGTCATCAATTAACTCTCAAACTAACTGGCAAATCGAAAACGGTTATTCACTGTGTCACTATTTCAGCAGTATGTGACACACTTTGTCACTTCTTCGCTCTTTCTACTTCGCCTCGTATCGCCTTGTAACTTGATGTCGTACTAGCTAACCCTCCCATCCTCGCGACAATGTTCTAGAATGATCCAGAATGTAATTTCTAGAAAATCTGGTCTTTTTTGTCAGTATATATATTAGGCTGCCTGCATACATTTGACACTGCCCGCTCTTAAAACTGTTCGTTCCGAGCAGTGATATCGTCCCTGTAGGGAACAAGCCGATAAAGATGGACGATCTTCATTTTTGCCCAAAATCCTTTCCGAATTCCATAAACAACGTTGTTGATGCGTCGAGTAACGGTGTATGGACCATCCTAAGCTTGTTGTTTTTTCGGTCAACGTCCCTTCCGCCTTGATGAATTGTATAGTTAAATTTTGTCGCCTTCATTAAAACCAGCAGAATTGGCTCCTCGATCGTATCTGGTATCCATGCGATTACTTTCGATTCGCAGCTTATGGATGATTTCTAGTCAGTTTTGCAATTCATCTACATTTTCGTTTGTAAGAACTAGAAAGTCTCCAGAACTACCAAACATCATGTCCGCTGACAACCTGAGTTCTTTCCCAAACTATATGTTGGTTTGTATTTTTCCAGTTGTCTCACCGGTGACAGATCTATAAGCTAAAAGGAATAGCGGTATGTATCGGTCCCAGTCAGTTTAGCACTCGCTGACGAAGCTTCTTAGGTTGATCTCGACAGTAGCGTTAAATCGTTTTTAACGCCTATTATTTCAATAACCTTCTTGAACAAAGCCGACTGCCTTGGTTGGAATGTAATCCCAGTGGTACTGCATATCAGCTAATCCAGTCATTGATAAGCTTTTCAACAAGGGGTGTTATTATTCGCGATCCGTGGAAACTTCCAAAAAAATTCGATGAAATTCCACGACGACGCTGAATTCGTTTTTCTCTCCTTGAGACCTTTCTAACGATATATATGGTTCGTTAGATTTTCTCGCAACCAGTGGAATCTTCTAAAAGGTTAGTTTCTAACACCAAACGCTTTCCTCACTATTACTAAATTTACTTAAGAATTTGTTCTTTCTAATTAATACTACTATTATAAATTCACCACTATTTCAACACTACATCACACATTTTGTCACCTCTTGTCTTTCTACATCGCTTTGTATCGCATCGTAGCTCGATCTTGTACGAACTCTGCCAATATCGCTACAACTATTTATAGAGGCTAACCATGTTCTACAATGATCCGGAATGGGGCATCTAGAAAATCTGGTCTTCTTTGTTACTATGTATCTTGGGTTGCCTATATAGATGTGACCATATCAAATAAAATGTATTAACGGACATGAACACATACAGACTGTGCAAGTACCGCATACTAATGCAGTTGTCGCTACTGTACAACCTTGCGAAACATAAGAAGTTTGATACTGAGGGGCTGAAAGCAAGCAAAGACTGTTAGTCAGTACTGCCGAAATCGTTTTAAGAATAATTGAAGATGATCCCGGTTTGAGTACCCGTGTAGTCATTGCAGGACTAACAGGGATTCCGTGTAATACGGTGTGGAAAATTTTAAGGGAAAATTCCCTACATCCGTACCATTATCGAAATACGCCGTAGCTACCAAGATGTACCATTATTTTTGCGAATTGTATCGTTACCGTCGCTCCATGAAATAACCGGCACAGCATGTAGCGACGTCACATTACAAAATTACCCTAGGTAATACTTGTCATCTTTGTCGCAGCAGTTGAAGCTTTCGGTGAGGTCAGTACCCTCATGCTTACATATAATACCGAATGTGAGCGGTATGGCCCATTCTATTCCTTCTTCATGGATCTTCTTCTCCCCTAATGTTTCCGAAGTACTGGACAGATATATACGTGTTTATTCACAGCTTAGTTGACAATTATAGTACCGTAAGTACCCCTTGTGGGTGTGGGTGCGTGCAGGCGTGCTTGGGTATGTGCGTGTTCGTGTGATTATGGGGGCGTGGGTGTGTATATACACTTGTATGGCGTATGTGTGCTGGGTAATATTTTATACCAGGCTGTTTTACATTTTATTACAATAATTTTTTTTATTACGTCCCTCTACTTTTCCTTTTTCTCCTTCTTCTCTTTTCCTACTTGGTTTCGCTTTCTACATCTGTAGATGTTCTTCAATGTCTTGTTGGTATCTTTTGTCTTCGTCTTACTTATATTTAAGGAGGAAAAAAAGAACAGTTTTTTGTTTTTAAATAATTGGATATTCTGTAATATGTAAGTGGGAAATTGTTAATCTCACAACATAAACAACAGGAAAAAGAAAGAAAAAAAGTATTTTGTTTAAAGAGATTAAATCATTATTTCTGTGTTATGTTTCTTCTGGTTTTAACTCCTTCCTCGCTTGGTTTTCAACTTCTAATTGTCTATTCCCATTTTCTCACATTTTTCTAGTAGGTAAAGTGCTTCATTGTCGTTTCTTCGTTTCTGCACAATCAGCATCTCTTCTTCGCCCAGTAGTCATTTGCTTTTGTTTCATTACCCATTCTAAACCTTACGTCAATTTCTAAATATTTTCTACTTTTGATTGTATCTTTCATTCTAGTATGATCTTTTTATATTCTTTGGCATATTTAGAGTTTCATATTTGTGTCTCCCAAGTTTAATTCTAAATGTTCTTGCAATTAAATCCATATGTTTTTCTGTTTCTTGCTTTCCTTCATAAAATTAATAACAATCATCTTTTATCTTCTGAAAAATGATTTCGGACTTTCTTCCATTACTCATTCTTGTTTTCTTCTCTGCTATCTCTAACCTCTTGTTTATACATATTTTCTTTCAAAATTCCATTTCCTTCTTGGTTTTTGTATTCTCTTCGCATTTTAATGCTCTTCTTATATTACCGCTTTATTGATTATTTCTATATTCAGTGTCTAAAACATAGGATGTACATTGGTTTCTATTTAGATTCAATGTCCATTTTTTTATGTGGTAGGGTACAGATAAGAATGCCAGGAGACATGCTTACGGATAAGGAAAATTCACATCTTGATGACGGTATGCTTATGATAAGAGGGCATTTTGTTGCAAAGATAGTTTAAGGTTTAAATATGTATATATAATATTTATTCCTATTATTGTTTTTGTTGATGGAATTTTTATAAATAAAGTCTTATCTCGACATGCGGCTTCAGATTAATTTTTGTAAAAGCTTTACATTAACTGTGTATACATAAGTATATATCTCAAAGTGACTTCTGGAATTAACAAAACGTGACTAATTTGTGGCACATAAGGTTTATTCTTTTCTAACTTGTCATTAATAACTTCAAGCATCATTGACACAGTTCAAATGACGATATTACCACACAAATTCAAAAATTTTAAAGGATACGGTTAAAGAAGAAATGAAATTGAGCGTTGTAACTCTGTGACTAACTTCTTTGACTACTTAAAATTAGCTTTATTCATTCATCAAATTGTTTTGTAGCTCCAATAGTCACTGTTCAGAAATCTGTATCATTTAGCTAATTTGTTCGTACTGCAAAAACTTGTGCTAATAATTAAAAATTTCTATTTGTTTCTTTTTTTCAACTTCTAATGGAACTTCTTTAATAATTCACTTTAATGACAAAGCGAAAAGCTAAAACTCGCGTTCAAACGACATCAGGATGAAAAAAAGTCACTAAGAAATGCGTGTGTTTGTTTCTGAAATGATTGTTATGATCAAGGTCGTGACAAATAATTAATTCATGAGTAAATAAATATTACAATCGTCATTGGCATTCTTTCTGCTCGGAGATCAAAAAAGGAAAATGCAAATTATATCCAGTGATTGTTTGTAGATCAGGAGATGCTTCAATGAGGAACTACTAAGATTCAAACTAAGACATGTTGCAAAAACGAGGCGCCACCGACGTAAATAAAAACAGAAACATTCTAATTGCAAACAATTATTAAGGTTAGCGCGGCGACTGAAGTGTGATTACCTAATTACATTATCTTATAGAATGATCGACGACTCTAGTCGTTATAGAACGAAGTTCGCAGTTAACTAGTGTAATTAACTCCATCTGACAGTTTGAATTATTCTTCTATTCATTTGTAGATATATTGCCTCACAGTCACAGTAAATACTAGTACACTTCACTGTAACTGTTTCCACTTATGTTTCGCATTGGGACTCTGTCAACAATATTCAATTAAACTGATTACTATTTGACTTTTAATTATATGTGTACACTGTCCATGCGTTATTATTGATGGAAATTCAATTTCAATGGCTACCACTATATTGACAATGTTATTGCGAGTAGCGAAGAAAGTTAACGAGTAAATAAGAGTAGTATTATTTTTTGTATTGACTATACAAGCGATTTAGGCGAAAGAATTTTTGTTTCTGAAGGAGAAGGTACTGTCACAGAAGTAAACAGCTTTGTTTCTGAACTTTCAAAATTAAAAAGGAAACCACGTAATGCTCGCTTCTTCACAATAATAAAGAGTACAGAATAGCTGGTTACCTATAGAATAATATAACTTGATTTTGAAGCAACGGTTGTTTCCGGAAACAGTACGCTTTTGCTGCAGATTATGAAGACGATGAAAGCATATGAATGATTTGCTGAATGTATGCAGCGTTACCCTATCAACCCATTAATAAAGTTTCACCTGTTTGACTTGCAATTACAGAAAGTTCCCTTTAGAATGAAAAATTAACGTAGTTTTTGAACTACTACTTTGCAGATCAGTGTATGGAAAACAATGCTACGATTAGGGGGCCAAACGTGTATGTGTTTGATAGGAAATCAAAATTGAATGGTATGACTCATTCGAAGCCAAATACTTTCTGGCTGTTTATATGCGGCAAGATCACAGAATCAAAAACATTTTAAGAGTAAAGGAAAAGAAAGGAAAAGATGTTTCAACAAAACTGTTTATTCCTCGACAATTGTTTCGACCTTTGTCGAGGAATAAACAGTTTTGTTGAAACATCTTTTCCTTTCTTTTCCTTTATTATTGAAAACGTTTCATCGAGAATACGCCGTTGAAAGTTTAAATATTGTTTTAAGAGTATTTAGAAAAATACTGATTTACAAAAATGCTTTATAAATGTTAAGCAACGTTATTAAATTAAAATGAAATCTTTAAACAATGACCATTGAATATGCAGTAGCACAAACAATATTTGTGAAAGGGAGGAACTCAAGGTAAAACATGTGAAGTAATCCAATTATAACGTATATACTGCGCATATAAATAAAATTGAAGTTTATGTCTATAATGTTAAAATAACTGCATCTTTTTGTCTATATTTGTTTGTACGGCCTAATCATGCTTTACATGCATGAAGAAGAAGTTGTCAGAAGTGGCCTAGGTTACTGTTTGTAATTTTTTTTACGGAGACGAAGTAAAAGCCAGTATAAAATAAAATAAATGTAATCTAATAACATAAGAATAAAATAAAAAAGCGTAATAGATTGTTTTTATTTACATCAAAATATAAAATGAAAGTGGCAACATTATTGTCGTTCTTGATTGTTTGTATTGATGATGTAATTTGTTAATAATTACAAAAAAAAAGTTAAGAGAATGTAGTACAATCAACCTTTCAACCTACTGTTCTTTGTTTCTGATGTGTTGTTTATATCTGACAGCAACGGTTTCTCGCATTCCTCAAAATGCAGCATAAGTAGGTAATTGAAAAAAAATCCTAGTTGATGAGAAGGATTAGAAACAATTAAATTACAGAACAAAAAAGTAATAGTATAATAATTCGCAACTTTGAACTATCAGGTCTAAATAAAAGTAAGGAAAAAATATTGCTTAGTATGTATTTTAAGTATTATATGTGCACACAATCCCTAAATAATTGTTTTCATCTCGGAAATGTAATTTATAATTTTTTGTTCACATAACCTACGGTGTTATACGTTGCTAGTCTCGCCATTTTGTGTTCGCTAACCTCACATTACCCTTTTGTTATCCCACCCCCTGTTATTAATTGTTTCGCGTTGCTTGAGTACTAACAATTTCAAAGTGGATATAAATCATCGCTCAGTTTTCTGGAATGTCACTTTGTGCTGAACTTGCCGATGTACACACCTGTAAATACATCGTTTGATATTTCGCTATACGTATTTGTTCACGCGAAAATGTCGTATACGGATACAATCGGTTGACGTAGTAATTTTTTGTAAAACTTGAACGTAGTATCCTTATTTGTTTAAGTTTATATTAATTTGCGAAATCATCGCGGTAATATTGTATGATTTTTTATGCGGTACAACGCATGCCATCAACAACGTCACGCTTTAATGTTTATAAAATTGACAGATTTTTATAAATTTTAAACGTGATAATTGTAAACACATACCAAGAAATTTGCATTGTTGTTTTACGTAACATTTTAGTGACGTAAGAGTTTACGTATTAAATATACGTACGTATTTCACTACTGCACGCGTTCAATACAGATACACCCACACACATGTTCAATTTTGGCATTTATTGTACGAGAAAGCTGTCACATATAAAAGGAAATAAAGACTTCACTTAAGTACACACGTATACGTATACTAAGTTATTTTATCCACATGAATAGAAAAATCATAAAAATGAAAAATTAAAAACCTAAAACGCATTCCACCACCCATGATGTCATCGTTTGTTAAAGTTATTATTTAAATTATTGGGTTTTATTGTTTTATCAACTGGAGTATCAACCACTTTTTTAAGAACTGTATGTCGCACCATATCGAATAAAGGTATATTCGTAGACCCAACTAACATATTTTCACGTAACCCGTTCATTAATAGTTTCTAACGTTAAAGTACTGCTAGACTAACGACACGTGGTCCCTCAGATTGTAATGCCAACAGGTGCGCATTGGACGATGACTATTCTGTGATAAGATAAATCATTTTAGTTTGAACTAAGAACTTGACGCACCACAAGTAATCTGGCTGTAATTTTCATAATTAATATGTGGAAAATTAAATAAATAAAATAAAAACCTAGAAAGTTGGAGTAGACAGTGTGCTCGCACTGATTAACAAACTTGTGCATTTTGATATTTTTCCCGAGCATAAGCGATATCCTTTTCTAAATTAACGCGGTTCTTGTTTATCATCTGCCCAACAAGTGAGAAAATCAGGGGTCATCTGTCGATGGTTCATTTGTACCATTAGACACTTATTACCTAAACTACCAACCTGACGCTCTTTTTCCAATTAAAATATTTGCAGTCGTAGGTCACTTCCGGTTATAAAGGAAGTCGATATCAATTAGCTCATTTTAAACGGAATGCTATATTTTTTATAAGATTTTTAGATTTAGCGAAACTTTCTAGATCGATTTTGATGATACAACTTTATCTGAAAAATTAATAGTTCTCAAGATATTCCGATTTCTCTGAAAATTTTGAAATTTGCATTCCATATGAAATAGCAGATTATTCAGCTAATTTTGAAACGGCTGTCGTCACATTGGGAGATCAGCTATCTCATATCTAACTCTATCTGGAATTGTACCATTAATTCCTAATATGTATTAGCAAGAATAGGAGAACAGAGGACTCCATGGAGGTTATAGGTTGATAAGACACCTTCTCAGGCATGAAGGTCTAGTAAGAGACATATTAGACGCAAAAACAGGAGTTAAGAGGAATAAAGGTAGATCTAGATTGGATTATTGTTCGCAAATAGTTAAGGATGTGGGATGTCCTAGTTTTAGGGAAATGCAAAGATTAGCTCAGGATAGCAAAGTATTTAAGTACTCGATTATCCTTCGATGTTCTTCGTCAGTTGCAGCCTTCCTCATGTGAATTGAGTCTAATTTCCTGAATGCTTTTCTTACCCTTGCTTCTAGTTTTAGATGGGTATCAACTGGGTGATTATACACCATACGCTTTACATGACTCCATAAATAGATGTCGAGAGGGGGTTCAGTCGAGTGACCCAGGGGGCTATTTCCTAGGGCATTACTCCCAATCTAACGATATTTGAACATACTGGTTAGTTTAATAGCTACGTCATTAGGATTATATATCAGCAATCTCTTAATAATGCTAATGCCAAATTGTCCAAAAACGTAGACACAACCACTCCGAATTTTTGCAGCATTACTGCAAACATATTAAAGCTAAATCTATTCTAGAATTTTGAATCTCTAACAATATGAGGATTATGTAAGTCCGAAAAGAATAAATTTCTCCGATTTACAATACCCTCCCTCATAAATTTAGACACATTTGTCCATGTAAGTTTGGTAAAAAAGTTGGATCATTTTGCAACCGTACCAACACAATTTCACAAAATTCAATTCTTTCCGTATTAATCCCCTTGTCTAAATGCTTGTGAATTAATACAGGAATAGGGAAGGAATTTATGATTGAGCAACATTGTGTGAACCGATGAGACAGATATTCCCAAGTCATTTCCGGCTGCAGGAATGGAACTTCTAGAAGTGGCGTAAAAGTAAGCTACTATATTAATTTTGTTATTTTGGTAAAATTTGTTTGTCCCAATTCCAAAACGTAGAATCTGTGTTTCTATTCGCCTGAATTTTGTTTTGTTCATCAGAGGCAGATTCCGATACGTTTGGTTGAAAAGGGCATTTTCTACAACATCCTAACATTCTCCATTAATGTAAAATTACTTTAAAATATCGTTATTGGTATAATTGTTCTGTTCGTTTTGCAATTTTGATACAACTTTACACACTTGATTATGGAATACGGGCACAGGTTAATATTTACACAAAGACAAAAAGAAATATAACTAGACAAAAATGTATACAAAAAAATACAAAAATCTATATACATGTACACGAAGACAAAATACATAAAAAAAAAACGAATATACAAGGAACAAATAATATATACAAAAACAAAGAAATAGATATACACGAAGGACAAAATAGCATATATATAAAACAAAAGAACGACAGACAGAGTCAATGGAGGAAACGCACTTACTCGTTACTGGTGATCGGCACTAAGTCACGCCACGAGGAACACGAAGAAAACTGGTGGTTTGGTGGGCTCTTCTCCCTTGCCGTGGGTCGGTGGGATATTGGGACTGTCGGGACTGAAAAAAAAACTTTTGGGTGTTTCATTCCCACCAGCCAGTGACTGGTGGGCGGGCAGTCCCTCCGGACTACGCCGGAAGGCCCTCTTCAGCCTGCTTTCAGGAATCGTGGGAATGGGTGGGTGGTGGTTTGGGTGAGAAACATGAGACGGACGAAATGAAGACAGAAGAGAATGAAAGATTATCTGTGGAATATTACTGCCCCAGCATTTGCCTAAGTGAACCAAGGAAACCACAGAAAAACTTGGACCAAGGCAGACGGACCCGGAATCGAACCGGCGTCCTCCCGAATGTTAAGCAATAGTCTAAACCTTTAGGTCATGCCGCTCGGTTCGGTACTAAGGTGAGTAGGGGGAAAGAAATGAAAAAAAAACGAATTCGTTTTTAACATTACTTTCGCGGCGGAAAAATAAAAAATAGATAGCGGGAAGTGATTGAGCAGAGGGGAAAACATAGGGTTGGAAAAAAAGAGCACTATCGTGAGATAAAAATTGGGAAAGATAGAAAATGTAAACGTTACAGAAAGAAAGAAAAGCTGTAAAAAAATAGTAAAAAACACAAGTAAGGACATAAGATGGAAACTACAACCGAATAAGTGAAAAAAAAAAGATTATAAAAGTAAAATGAAAACGAAAACATAATTATAAGTAAAATTAAAATAGAAGTTAAAAGATAAGAAATGTAATGTTCGGTTGTAGCATGGGGTGGTAGACAGGTAATCGGGAGGCCCCATAGGGGTGCAGAAACCGGTCAACTCGGCCGGCGTTGTTAATTAGGAGAATACATTTCTAAATAAAATTCACGTCCGTATCAATTCCCCCCTGGTTTGAAGAAATTTAGTCTGCTGTATTCGGAACTGGCCGGAGTTGATCGTGGTGGAGCTTTACCAACCGGTTATTCTTTTCGATCTAGTATGTATTTCCTCCCACGTAGCTGTGAACTGTATGTGGACCGGACCATCGTGGGGCAAATCCAGCATGGAAATTTTGCTCGGCACTTGATAGAGAATGCTCTCTGCTGTAGACCAGTTGGTGGGGTCTGTACCGATGTACTTCAGATTCAGGCACGGCTCGTTGCTGTTGGTATTCCCGCTGATGTCTTCGGATGTCGTCGACTCGTTCCCGAAACGTAGGTGGTTCTATTACATTTCCATCTTCTGTAACGTTTTCCCATTCGCCCGGTCGTAGGAGAGGCCGTCCAAAGAGGGCGTAATAGGGAGTAGTGCCAGTTGCAGCGTTTCGCCGGCCACGTTGGTCGAAAAGTATTTTGGACAAATGAGTGTCCCAATTACGATGCTCTCCTGATTCCAGATACATGCGAAGGCCGGTCTTAATCTCCTGGTTGCGACGTTCAGTTGGGTTTGCTCTCGGATGATACACGAAAGTGGACCAATGTCGCACTTTCCATTTTATACAAGCAGCCTTCCATCCTTGACTTGCAAACTGGGACCCATTGTCGGAAAGAATTGCCTGAGGAAAACCGAAACGATGTAGGACTTCCTGTTCCAATAGGCGCACGATGATAGCGGTGGTTGACGAGCTAATAGGGAAACATTCCACCCAACGGGAAAAAATATCGGTGACGACTAAAAGGAATTCTTCCCTCTGGAGGTACGCGGATAAGGTCCAATCAAGTCGAGTGCTATAATATCCCAGGGTTTGTCGGATTGGCGGGGTCGTAGAGGAGCTGGAGTTACACGGTGCTTCTTGTAACATTGACAAATGCGACATTGTCGAACGTGCCTTGCAACGTCTGACTTCATGCTAACCCATTTAAAAAATAGTGATAATCGCCGAGTGGTTTCCTGGATGCCTGGGTGTCCTGCCTCGTCATGGTATTTATATACGAGTTGCGGTTGAAAGGATGTAGGTACAACCATAAGCCAATTGCTTGCCTTCTTCTGCCAAAGAACGTCGTCAAAGATCCGATAACTCTGAAGAAACGTCGCGTCATCATCAGTGTGACCCAGTGGATTTTCCGTCAGAAAATCATGACGCTGTCGAAGTTGAATTGTGTCTGGATCAATCTGTTGTTCCCTCCTGATTTCGTCACGGAACGTTTCAACCTGAATTTAACATACGCCTGGTGCAGCGGCTTCGTTACGGGAAGGTGGGAGAAGACGAGTGACGTCATTACTGTCAGGAGACAGCAAGTCGGTGGCTGGTAGCGGGACAAGGCGTCGGGCAGGTGATTGATGTTTCCTGGACATTGTTCCAGGGTAAAGGTAAACTCTTGTAGAAGGAGTGCCCATCTGATTAATTTGGCGCCAGCGTCCTTCATGTTTTGTAGCCATGTAATTGTTCTGTTGTCAGTTCTTAAAATGAATCTTTTATCTTCCAAATACGGACGATACTTTTTCATGGCCCAAACTATAGCGAGGCACTCCTGATCGTTGCTGTGGTAAGCTCTTTCTTAGGGATTAAACCGGGTACTTGCATAAGAAATGACTTGCTTTTCTCCCAGGGGTCCTTCTTGGTATAAAACGGCGGCGGCTCCTTGCTTACTAGCGTCTGTTTGCAATATGAAAGTCTTTTCGAAATCCGGCCGATGGAGATGAAGCGGTTGCTGCATAAGCCTTTGGATATTTCGAAAAGACTGCTGGCATTTTTGACTCCAATTCCACTTCTTTCTGGGGCTTAGAAGATCCGTGAGGGAGGCCGATACCTCCGCGAAACGGGGCAAGTATTCCCGCAGCCAATTGCATAAATCCAAGAACATCTTTAATTCTTTTCTTGTGGTTGGAACGGGCGCTTCGTAAATTCTACCAAGGTGGCTGAGCAGCGGAGAGTTTCCTTCTTCAGAAATGAGGTGCCCCAGATAGATTACTGTCCTGGACCCGAAGACGCATTTTTCGGGTGCGCAGGCCAGGTTGTGCTTCTTCAAACGTTGGAATACCCGACGTAGGTGCTGAATGTGCTCTTCCCATGTACGTGAGAAAATAATGATATCGTCAAGGTAGACGAGACAAAATTTTCGTAAGTATCCCGCTAACTCTTCTTGACCCATCGTACGTTGAAATGTAGCGGGAGCTCCCTTCGCCCGAATAGCATGACCCTGAAGTGAAATTTCCCTCCGTCCGGGGCGGTAAAAACAGTAAGCGGCCGGGATTCGGGATGCATCGGGATCTGCCAATATCCCGACTTCAGATCAATGGTCGAGAAAATGTTGCATTTTCCGACGGCCTTTAGAGTTTTCGGTATAGCGGGGAGGAGCGAAACTTCGTCGTAGGTGATATTGTTTAAGCGACGGAAATCCTCGCAGAACCTTGCATCACCATTCTTCTTGTTGACCAAAACCACGGGTGAGTTGTACGTTGACTGGCTTGGTTTTATAATGTTATCTGCCAGCATTTCCTCGACTTGTTCTTGGATCAATTTCTTTTTTCCTTCGGAGTATCGATAAGGCGGAAGGCAAAAGTGTTCGTCTTTAGAAAGACGAATAATGTCCTGAGCAGTCTTAGTCGGAGACGTTGGCTTCGAAAATGCCGCTGGGAAATCCTCTATTATTTTCCGAAACTGATTGACGTAGTCCGGGGGAAAATTCTGCGTAACAAGCTGTTCACTGGGCGCAGTCTGTATGCTAGGAGTTGGCGCTGGTCTAGCCAGTAGATAGTCTGACGTGTATTTATACTTCCTCTCAAAATCACACGTAGCATTAACCTGTAGGAGCCAGGGCATTCCAAGGATGATGTCATTCTTTAGGCCTTCAGCAATGAGGAACGGAATTTCTTGGGGAAACTCGTTGACATGTATTGTAAGAGATACGCTGCCCAAAATACACATTGATGTTCCGTAGGCGAGGCTAGCGTCGAAACGGAGACTGGATGTAGGTCGTGTGTCAAAAGGGAACTAATAAAGTTGTGGGATGCTCCTGTATCCAATAAGGCGTCCACGTGTGTTTCCTGTAGGCGGAGTGGTATTTTCGGCATCCAACAGGATGATATGATGATCTGATGGTTTTGAATTGGTGTGTTCCCGGCCTTTAGTGAGGGCGCTGGGCGGGCGTGCTTCCCTCGGCCTGTCTCCAGTTTTCCGATTGAGTGGAAGTATTTGGAGCGGCTCGTTTTCCCTGGAGAATCGGGCAATCTTTGCGAAAATGCCTTTCCGGACAATAATGGCATCTCGGTGGGGTTGTCGCTAGCGGTGTTTTCGGCAAAGTTCCTTTTGGTTCGTCTCGCGGACGAGCAGATAAAGAGGCAGGAGTTTGGGCGAGATCACGCTCGATCTCTGTTGCTCTCCTGAGCAACTCGTCAAGACTACTTGGTTTAGGGGTTCGTAGGACCGAGGGTCGCAAAAGCTCGATTAGCAACTGTATACAATCTTCTTCCGGTTTCTTCGGTTAGAGCCTATACAGAACATTTTGTTCAGGAGAAATATTTCAGTCTCGTCCTTATTCCCCTGTTTGTGACCATATAATTGAGCCCTAAGGTTTGTGAGGACTTCTGGACTGTTGTATTTTGCTAGGATCCTGATTTCGAAATCTTCCCATGATAATTTGAATTTTTCGTAAAGGCGCCACCAGGAAGCCGCGTGTCCCTTTAATTCCTTGGCCACATATTGTACTCGATCGTTGTCCTCTACCTTGTATTTCTGGAAGTAGGATCGGCAATCTTCCAAGAAAACCCCGGGATCTTCGTTGGCATCTCCGCTGAATGTAGGGGCCGATGGTGTTGCTTGGGTGCTTGTTAAGACACGCTGTAGAATGGTCTCTAACTGAAACGCACTAAATTGGATGGTAGATTCGTTATTGGGCGCCACTTGGTGTTTAGGCACTCCAAGAAGTGCGGTGTCTTCGTCCATGGTTATCTTCCTACTCTTCCTTGGTATTTTTAATCAGTTGGCTGGCTGGTTCAGTTGAGTTCACAGGCGCGGATTTGTTCTATTTCACTAACAGATTTTTAGCCCCACGTACGTTGGGCTCCACTTGATACAACTTTACGCACTTGGTTATTGAATAGAGTTTATTTACACACGGGCACAGGTTAATATTTACACAAAGACAAAAAGAAGTATAACTAGACAAAAATATATACAAAAAACCAATAAACTATATACATGTACACGAAGACAAAATACATAAAAAAACAAACGAATATACAAGGAACAAGGAATATATACAAAGACAAAGAAATAGATATACACGAAGGACATAATAGCATATATATAAAACAAAAGAACGACAGACAGAGTGAATGGAGGCAACGCACTTACTCGTTACTGGTGATCGGCACTAAGTCGCGCCACGGGGAACACGAAGAAAACTGGTGGTTTGGTGGGCCCTTCTCCCTTGCCGTGGGTCGGTGGGATATTGGGACTGTCGGTACTGAGGTGAGCACGGTTATTTATACAAACCTCAGCACCGAGCAAGGGTTAGGGAAAAGCGGGGTTGATAGTGGGGTGTGAAGAGTAGGGCGAAAAGAAATGAAAAAAAACGAATTCGTTTTTAACATTACTTTCGCGGCGGAAAAATAAGAAATAGATAGCGGGAAGTGATTGAGCAGAGGGGAAAACATAGGGTTGGAAAAAATGAGCGCTATCGTGAGATAAAAATTAAAAAAGATAGAAAATGTAAACGTTACGGAAAGAAAGAAAACCTGTAAAAGAAATAGTAAAAAAAACAAGTAACACAACATTAAAAAACTAACGTGAGTTTTAATCATAAAACAAGTTCGTCAAACCGGGCGTCAACAAATACATTCTAGAGCAAATGGATTTACATCAACTACAACATGCATAATAATACCGAAAATAATTAGCTATATTCCCAATCTGCCAATGGAGGTAGATATGTTTTCTACCACACTAAAGAAGTTCACCTTCTCATCGGCGCAAGACTTTTGTGGGAGTGTCTTTGTATAGGGGAGATACAAGTACAACCAGACCAACCTCTGCTACAGAAAACATAATTGGGTTGAATCCTGGCTGGCTCGGTTAAAAGAGCTAGTATGAATGCATGTTGTATGATGATGGAACGTAGTCATTCAAACGAACAACTTCACCAACAGATGGAACGTTTTTGGAGACTGGAAGACTATTACGTAGAGCAGGACAGTGTACAACTTAACCCGTATATATTTCAGAGAAACGTCAACCTGATGGAGAGACCTGATTAAGAAGAAACTTGACGAAATTGTAAATTAACGAGAAATTGGGATGAAGGGGTTATTCTCACACAAAACGTAAGCAACCTACTATGGACCGCATGTAATATTGAAATATTAATTAATATATAATAATTCTTCTCCACTTATTGCGAAATAACTCTCAATGAATATTTACCCTTTTTATATAAAACGTAATCATGTTTAGAACGTAATGGAATTTGGTGTTGTCTGGTTAATCGACGCAGAATTTGGATGTTCTCTGAACTTGCCATGTGAGTGTCCACACGTTCATCAAATTTGATTCGTTATTCATCAATTGTTGGAATTTCTACCAAGTTTTCGATATTAAACCTTGTGACAGTATCGTCGATATCATCCACTGTTGAATTCTCCGGCTTACTCGTTTCCGGTGTCTGTATCACATCCGTAATTAGTCGATTGGTTGGCCATTTTAATGAGTACGACTGATTCTAGAATTTCGTGGGTTTAAGCGCGTCGAGCTGGATTCGAATGCGTCATTGTAGGTACAATTCGTTTAGAGATTTCCCGCAAGCTAATGGTGTTGCTCTGTAACGGAAAAAAACTTCATGAAATTTTTTAAATTCTTAGCTGCTGAATATCATTAAATATTCGTTCCAGAACATTTGGAAATCCATGGCGAGACAAAATTTCGTGAAGCAGTTCAATGCTGGATATAGACGTTGATGCTTTGTGGCACGTTTCGATCTCTGTTCACTTAGATTTGGAATAAGGAAATGATGTCCTTGAAATGGTCCGGCGTAATCTATTTGAATACTTTGCCAGTTATCGTTTGGTTCGCTCTATGGATGCAAGGGAGCTTGACCGGACCGTTTTGAACACTAGCACAATTAGGACAAGTCTCTCAATATCTTTGTCTATTGACTTCCAATACACGTAACGTCGAGCGAGTTGTTTCATCTTGGTGATTCTAACGTCCGTTCGATACTGCTCAGTTAATATAGTGGCCTGGAGAAATACTGGCATGGCTTGAATCCAAATTTTCGAAATTTAGTAGAAATAATTCGGACTTAGCTGCAGGTATTTTATCTTTTGGTACTATGTATGCCTGCAAGACTTGTTCTTATTGGTTGAGTATGGCTCGTATTTCCTTCTAATATATTTGCATAAATCTGGTCTCGGACAAATAAGCATATAAAATATATATAGACCTTTAGATCTGTTTATTTATTCAATCGAAGAAAATGACAGTGATAGTGATCATCAATAGTGGTAAGACCTGTTCTGCTTACGTTTTGTGAAAATAGTAACTTATTCAGATTCTTTTAAGAATTCCAAAGGGTTTGTAACGCGTATGTCACTAATAAACAATGAAATTCCAAAAGTGACGTGTTGATACAAATTGCAACTCGGTCTAAACCGTGCACCAACAAGCTATGACAAATCACGGGGACAGTAAAGTGGCTGACAAGCACCTATCAATCAATCAAGAATTTAGGGCACGTAACACGGTATGTCATCAAGAAAAGTTCTTTATTAGTTTCGCCTTATTGTTTTGCGCAAAACTGTAAATAAGTAGTAAGCACACCTGCTGCAAACGTAAAATCATGAGATGCTCAACACAACCGCTAGCAACAAGAGCAGCTCAAAAAAAAATTGCTTCAGCTGAAAGAATACCACTTTTTTTCTACGGTACTGTTGCATTGTATCCATAAGTTCTTATTTAGATCACCTGTACACATTTGATACATCTACATTGTTTATTTAAAACTGCAAGCTAACACCTACTTACCTATTGGGTTTGTAGGTCAATTAGCAACCGTTTAAAGAGCGGAATCAATAATTATAATCAAGAAGTCGCGAGTCGAATTCAAGATCACGAAGATGCAGGGTAGTGAGACGGCTTACCATCTTCACACTTACCCTGTGATAGTTCCCTGCCATTTTTACGTTTCCTAATTGTCAAATAAGGTAGGCTAAGATTATTATTATACTATTGGGTTACTAATTAACTGTAGTTAAATTGTTTACAAGTTATTCCAAATTCTATCACACACTTCCCATATTATATTAGTGTAATTATACCCCATTTCTAAATATATAAAAATGGTCGCTGTATAAGATGATGGGGTAATTATATCTTAAAATAAACATATAAATTCGCTTAATTAAGATATATTGAAGTAATTAGAATACTAAAAAAATATGTAAATTTCGCTTCTTTGTGACATGGTGGAAAAGTCGTTCCTTTAAAACATAAGAGGCTCTAAATAAATAAACATATAAATTCGCTTCTTTATGTCATGGTGGAGGCGCAAATAAATAAATGGTAAATTCACTTCCGCATGACATGATAGAAGCCCGAGCTTCGTTCGGTAATACCTATTAAAACAATTTTCTAT
The DNA here is from genome assembly GCF_000699045.2 of Agrilus planipennis. Classification (NCBI taxonomy): domain Eukaryota; kingdom Metazoa; phylum Arthropoda; class Insecta; order Coleoptera; family Buprestidae; genus Agrilus; species Agrilus planipennis. Next base: position 262,843 of record NW_020438941.1, on the reverse strand, counting down.
TGGGCAAAAGATCTTTTACAGCCTATTTAATTGTAACAGTTTAGTTCTGTTTTTTCTTCCTTTCCTCACTTGCTATTTCTATTTAATTAGTATACCAAAAAAACGCCACATCAGTAGTTTCTTAGCATTGACATTGAGTTTATACTCATATTTGCTTTGCATAATTTTTGTGCTTACAATAATTAATTAGTATCGAATTTAATTTTCTTAAACGTTCTCAAGTGTAAAATTCAATTTTGACTGAATGAAAGTACGGATTGAATTTTACTAGAAGTATTAAAAGAGTGAACGAATTTTGCTAGTTATCACTAAAATAATTATGAGATTTTTTAATTGACTGCTTAACTTTTATTTAGTGTGAAGATTTATATGAAATATACAAATATGGGTAAGTTTGTTTGGAATACTTATTCAATGGAATTGTTTAGGTTGACTTAAAACGAACTTATATGGAAATGTAAGTAAACCATAATGATGATGTTTGCATTGTATAATATATTGGGGCCCGCGATAGTATTGCCGGAGTAGAAACTAGTCCAATATTAGCAAAAGAAATTTATTTAGTGTTCATGTTCCGAAAATTTGCTTCGCTATGATATGTGAAGACGAAGAATCGTTCCACAAACAATGCGTCGGCTTGAGACGCTTAATTTCTTTTATTTAACTGGAAAAATATATCCACGTAAAATCCCGGGGTCTTCAGGAAAATTATTATACTGAACCAGGGTGGTGGAGTTTTGGGTGAGAAACAAATAACATAAAAATAGATTATCACCAAATTTATTTCTGTTACAAATGCCTGAAAAAACTCAAAACGAAAAAAAAAACTAAAAACGTAAAGAAAACTCAATTAACGCTAAGATAAATTAAATTTGAATAAAATAACAGGAAAACGAAAAAGATCTGACCTATACTTTTTCTATTCATGTGGCTCGATTCGGCTTCCCAAAATGGCCGATTCGAATCGAGTTTCTACTTCTACTTCAGTCTTTGATCCCCTAGGATAGCAGCCTTGGCTCCCTTAGACCTTTACAAGCATTAAGTAACACCACAAAAGGGCGATGTATGTGTGCCTTCACAATTGATTGGATATTTTTATTATTAAGGGGAGATTCGTCAACGCGTCTTTACTAGACAGCTGTCACACTTCTCCCGATTCCGTTCCACATGTTCACCTCGATCGATACAAGGGCTTCGCCACTATGCGTCAAACCGACATATCACTTGCAGCAAAGTGGGTTGCCTGTTCTGTGCACCCTTCATGCACTAAGTTTCCTTGAAAACAAATTTACAGTATCTAAAGAAGATCAATGCAATGGTTGGTTACAAAAGGTGTGGTCACAATGGTATTGTAACCTAATAAGGTAAGCTAAGATTATTATTATACTATTGGGTTTTCAATTAACAATAGTTAAATTGTTGACAAGTTATTCTTAATTACAAAATTGCTTTTAATAAATTAAAGTGATTATATTAAAAAATATATATTATTAGTTCGCTTCTTTATCACAAGGTAGAGGTGCAAAATAAATACACCATAAAATTCGCATTCTTTGTGATAGTAGCTATACATTCACCTGAAATAATCAGCGTGGAGATTAGGGAGCTTTGTTCTAAACTCGACTATACCATCCGGTCAGTCTAGTTGTATCTATGTTTACGAAATTTTGTAGTAAATATACCCAATTTATAAAGAGTTTGTCCTAATCAACTGTTTAAGCTTCCCAAGCTATAAGACTTAATTAAACCAAATTTTAGTGCTTCTCGTTCTCCTAAGAAATTCAAATACTGTACAGGGATGAATGAATAATATTTTCTAATTTGATGCCATTAGAGAAACCTAAAATTAGAGACAAAATATATATGAGCCAAAACCAAGTTGAAAAGATATATAAACGAAACCATAAAAAGCGACCAAATATAATATATTTATGAGTTTAAACAAATTCTTTTGTATGAAAGTAAATTTAACTTCGATTGAGGTAAAAGTAGATACGCAAGCTCGTTAAGTGTGACTTAGTTCAATGGATCATATATTTGAAAGAGGAAAATAAAAGTTTCTGTTTACACCATATCGTCACCACCAACATGGATCCGGACGGTGTAGCTCAGAGAAGCAACAGAGGACGGCTCGATATTGTATGGAAGCGGGCAGACGGCAGCGTTACGGAAAAAGGTCAACGACGGCAGGAACCAGATCACAAACCAAAAGGACGCTGAACTGCACAATTGCACAGCCTTTCCTATTTGTTAAAGGAATGTAATTAAAATTTGACTACGCTCATTAGATCCGTAGGTCAAACGTTTATGAAGACGTTACCTCAGCCTATGGAACCGAGTTAAGCAATATTTGACCGTTTTCACTACATTACCCGTAGTAGCTATCATAGACTATTGGACAGAGCCAGCCAATATTTGACTATTCTCAGTATAGTTAATCAAGCATAAACGAAGAAGCTCTCATAAACTAGTAGATATAGCCAGACAATATTTGACCGTTCTCGCGATAGCAAATCGAGCAAGTCTCCCTCTTCCTTGCTAAAGTAGATGGAATATCGGTCACTGATTCTGCGATGCCTTTTTTTTGTTGTTTAGATTCTTAATAAAGCCCCTTCTCGAGTGGGAAGACCAACCCGAAGATTGTACATCTCCGGGAAGGAAATGGAAAGATCGCGAGTGGAGAGGAATGAGCTGGGAGAAGGGGTTGAGTATGGGGAAGAGACGGGAGTATTTAGGGGGGGGAGCGAAAACCATCAAAATAGGTGGTCCACCTCTGATGTGATGGGTGGACACTCGCGCTAAATAGCGAAAGATTCTGCCATGGATCATGTGGGACTCTTATACTGAAATTTGTTGCCCCTTCCACTACGCGGATAGCTATTCGCTAACTTCCTTTGTTTCCACTACCCCTATATGTACAAAACCAAACCAAGGGATAAATATCCTATCCTTCTTGTGATCTCGACTGCACGATTTTAATATAAGAATAGTCTTTGTCTTACTCATTGATCGAAAAAAGAAATATTTTAAAATTATAAAATATTATTCGGCCTTCGTATTAACCATTTCAATAATTAATTTTCAAATGCGTAATAAAGCCTAAAGGAAACTATTTAACTACTGAAGAAATCTCAATTACTAAACGATTTGGAATAATTTAAATTAATTTAGATGAATCAAATATGAACTATTCCAAACAGATAAACAATATTGCGAATTAGAAAATTATGATTAGATGAAACAATTTAGACAGAAATAGTGAAATCTTTAAAATATATATTTTTGAAAAAAACTATCAATTTAAAAATTAGGTTGGTTTGTTTTATTATCAATTGATTATAACTACGTTCAATTTTAACCTTTACTTTGTTTAAAATTGTCCAAATGAAAATCATCCTAACATGTAACAAATTTGTTTTTTGAGTGATAATTTCGTTATTTAATTGCTCTACATTTGCGTAAGTATTTATTAACTACACTGTTACTACGACTTCATTTGCAAAATTATTGTCGTTCTCCTGAGGAAACCGTGAAATTACGGCGAAAATTTGAAACAAGTAACAAAAGAAGTGTCCAGTGAAATTTCGTCTATTTTACCGCTTACCCTTAATCCAATTTTTGAATTTTAACACAGTACGGTAGCTACCGACTTCAACTTGTTTTATTGTATATATCTATGTAATGCCTGAGATTCAGAAAACTTAATTCTAATGAGAAGATTAGCTCAAGCTAAGAAAAAGTGGAGGTACGTGTCCAACTAGTCTTAGGACTAATGAAATTATGATTATGACGATTACTGAGGTAACAGCTGTCCACTAATTTTCGGCCTATCGAATGGCTTTTTTGCGAAAAATATTTGTCTCGACCTCTTGGAACCCTGCTTTTATTATTACAACCGTTGTTTTAACTCACAACTATGATAAATAAATGAAAAAAGTTGGAGACCCCCGTAAGGAACGAAGTTGAACTAAAATATGTGCATTTCTTTATCATTTATTCAATACAAATAATGTAAAATAAGGAAGCAAACCAATTTATATCTCAATGTAATAGAGAGAGAGAGAGAATTGCTGAGAGTCGCATGGAGAGGGCATAACGTTTTTCTTTCCAATATTAAAATGATGTTTTTACATGGTCATAATTCAAAGATTTAACAACCACCCTTTTAAAACAATTCGCCTCCAGGTGGCTCTGGGGCGCGGCGCCAACGGATTTATTAAGCATATTACGAAGTGTACAAAAAGAAGTAAATTTCAATTAGAATCTTAATATTACTTCAGTAAAATGGTACTTTTTAAGTTACTTGCTTTGAACTCGTAACTGTAATAAATACACAACGCAAGGTTAGTATTTAAACTGGACCTTCACTACGTAAATAATGGTTTTATATATGAAAAACATCCAACAATGAGCGATAAAAATAATTAGTTATTGAAATTAAAAAATGGATTTTATATCTAAAAAGGTCGTGACCCAGTGAGTTTCTGTAGTTTGATCTTTGATAAACGCCAGTGTTCGACCCAATAACAACAGTACACAACAGTAGATTTTTCCGAGAAGACGTTAACAATAACGTTTTTTTAATTCCTGTTGGACACGTTTTTCATTCATACTAAAAAGTTCATATGTACTTGCACGTTAAGTGAAACTATTATTATAAATATAATATTGATTTCTAATATTATCAAAAATGTTCATCTCGTAATTTGGTACCTAGTAATAAGTAGAAACCTGTATACAGGCAGTCTCACGGTGACCACAAATCAAAATCTTTTGAAGACTACTGCGATTTAAATTTTAAAAATTTCAACGATAGCGTTATTGGGTATACCCTTCTAAATTAAAATAACGGCATCTATTTAGCGCTTCCGGTTATACCTGAAGTGAACATCGAATTTGTTATTTTAAATTGAATACCCTGTATTTTATTACAGCTTTGGATTCTAGTTATGATTTTAGGTAGACTTTTATAAGAATTTCCTACTTCTAAAATCTACTGTTTTCAAGATATCAATTTTCTTTTAAAAAAAGTAGTGTAGCGACCGCGAGCGTGATTGTGTGCGATCGGGCATACGTGTGTGGGAGCGATTTATCGATTCGCCGACTAGCCGCGGGCGCTTTTCTTCATGTACGCCATATCTGTAGACGTGTGTGTCGTACCTGCGTTCCGGGAAAGCAATTAAACCGTTCAAAGAAAACGAGACTTCTTTGGAAGGCTGAAGAACGTTCCCGAAAGGAGGCAAGGGAGTATAAAAAAGAAGAGACGATCGCCGAAGGGGAGTAGAAATAAATTGACCGTTGCAGAGGAATCAAGAGATAAATTGAAAGTGATAGAAGTGAAATAAATAGAACAGTGAATAGTAACAGTAGTGTAAATAAATAGAATAATTACCTAAGTTTAGTAATAAGTTAATAGTGTTTTTAAGTCCTTCAATAATAATTAGCGTAAATAAATAGTCTTCTTCTTAAAATTTAGTTTGTTAAACCCACGAACATTACAGTAGCACTTTTTTAAAAAAAACACTAATAATCGCGAAAACGGTAAATGTTAAAGGTAGGGAAGCCTGGTGAAAGTCTACAAAAAATTATAAGTATAATTCAAAATCATCATAATATACAGGGTGTTCCATTTACAATAACGCAGTTGATGTCAACTTCCGGTATAGTCCGTTCTTCAAAGGATCATCTCGATATCTACAGCTCTGGCACTTTTACACCCCGCTATTAAAACGGAAATAGCAATCCACAGTCTTCAATTGGGCGATTTCGTATGTACGAACCAAAATCTCTAGCTTACCTCGTAGCACTCTCCAGCTCAGCCCATCCAAACTACATCCTATCCTTAGCCAGCATCCGGTCACTCAATTCCATCAAAGAATTCCATAACGATCCGTAGATGGGTTTCGCAGTCGATTGTAATTTGGTAATAACTTAATAGACAAATTGGTTCCCATTGGGCAAATGTAGCACTTGTCTTCCATTTTTGACTTGGTATATTAGTTTCGGTAGCCGGCCAACTTGTTTTTGAACACCAAAGCTACTCCTGCATGAAACATTAAAAGTACAAATGTAATCTGTAATGCATATATTCTCTCACAAATTTTCTAGTTTACCCTGTGATATTAAATTTTCATCTATTTCAATAATAATTTAAAATTTTTTGCTAACTAAATTTTTACCACGTCAAATTTAATACTCCACTCTAAAAATGTAATAATTTAAGTTTTGTCTGTAATATTTATAGTTTAGGATATACAGGGTAACCTGTGAATTTTCTAAATTACAACACAAAACGGCAATTTCTTCTGATGATTTTGTTTTTTTTTTTAATCACATTATTTTTCCAAAATATCTTTTTCCTCATAGAAACGAAAATAATTCTCATTGTGACATTTGTGGAATTTATTTTAGGTATATCTGCATATATTTTTTTTGGACTGCTCCTATTCAATTACTGGAAGTGACTACTACCATACATTGTTTACATACTAAGATAATTATAACATTAATAATTCGTCTTGGACAGATACTGTAGATATGTGCATCATTATTTCTGAACCATGAAGTTTTCAAAGTGATTAATTGGTTGTTTTAAAATTTCTTTTTAACGAAATCAAATTTTCATTTTAAACAAGTATTGTCTTGCTTAATGATACAGTTGCTGTTTTAACTGTCATTTGTGTTTGTTTATGTATTATTTATTAAGGCCTCAATTATTCGTCAGATTACTATCAAGAGGTGAATGGCTTTCATTAGAAAGCGGCGTGGAACGGTGTAGTATTTGAACCACGAAAAGCATATTGAATGGAAAATGTATTTTTAATCCCACCTTATCGTTTAATACGTAGCTATCTTTAAAAAAATATATTACACATAATAAACAAGTATATAAATAAATAAGTTTCATTTAAAAGAAATAAAGCATAAACCAGAAATAACATTAATCTAAAATTCACAATCTTTTTAATTTGTAACTTTTAGTTTGTATTTTGCTCCAGACAATAGCCTTAAATGTATTTACTATGTGGCTTCTGGCTGTCTTATAGTTTTCGAGTAATCATCAATTGAAATTTCAAGATTCAAGGCTTACCCTTACTCTAAACTAAGTCCAATCCAAATTTGCATCACGGATAAAAATCGTACCCCATAATTTTTCGTTATAATTAAAAGGGTTTACAGGTTGAGTGTCCCGTCCGAAAAAAGTGAAAAATGAAATTCAATTAAAAAGTAATTAGCAATAACAAATGTTGTACGCATGCAGTAGTAGATTGTTACACCCAGCAAGGGTCACGCGGGACGTGTGGGGACAGCCTACCTTTCCGCACCCGTGCCGCGTTTCTCCAATACATCAACCCCCATGCGGCTCGATAACACCCAACCTTCAAATCCATTTATACCATTTTAATGGCACAATAAACTGTCATGTACGATTTTTAGATAATCATTTAGTGTTCGTAATGCAAATTTCGATAGAGTAAAGGTGAGCCTTTAAAAATCAGCCCTTAAAGTTTCAATTTGTTATTACTCGAAAACTATCAATCCGTCAGAATCCACAGCAAAATAAAAGCGAAAAGTTTAAAATTAAAAAAGAAAAGCATATTCGTGGCCAAAGAAGCCCGAATCAAATTCGTTTGCGGTCCGTGTTGAAGGTATTTTGATTTTTCACAACTTTTGTATTTTAGTTAATCCAAATTGATCCATAGTATCCAACATAAATAGAAAAGGCAAACTTTTTACATTTTTTCACGGTTCTTTCAACGTCAATTTCTTTTGACTAGGGTTTATACAAAAAGCGACATTTTAGAAAACCGGTTTTCGAATAGTAATTTTTCCAGAAAACCGGTTTTAACCGCTTTCGAAGTTTTATGAAAACATTTTTTGCTCGAATATTCTGTAATTCGAACAAAAAATTTTAACAGAAAATTTAGAGTGATTAAAAGCAAGTTTTGACTGAAATTATGTACTGTTCGATTTTAATGATAGTAAAATTTTTTTATGCAATTTAGTAGAACAAAGAAATAATAGTTGACCAGGATTAAATAACTTTAAAAACAATTATTCGTTGTTTATGCATAATTTTCACATATAAGGATGTAAATATTTTTATAATAGTGAAACGAGTTATTCAGCAAAGGGTTCGAATAAATAAAAACAATATATTTTCATATTTTTATAATAACCATATTATTTTTTTAAAAAACAATGTTATTAGATACAGATGGATACTTATTAAAAACAATTAGAAAATATATAACTGTGTATTATATAATGTAAATTATAATCAAAGCCGAAAGACAAGAGTAAATAAAGTTTATGCATACATACTTATTAAAATCATTTTTAGTTTTAAAGACAATTAAGCAAAGGACCAAGTATTTTCTATTTCGGACAATTTTAATACAAATTTAAATATTCTATTTATTTTTTTGTTTAATGAAATATGATTTCAGAAAACAGAGGACGTCTATCGATTTGCTATTTAGTCGTGTCCTTCGTTTATTCACAAAATTCCCCGAAATAGAAAATACCCTCTCACTTGCGACCGAACTAGGCTTAATCGTTTTTAAAGCCTGATATAATAATTCTAAATTTTTTGTCCTTTTATTTGTGGCTTCCAGAGCCACTTCTTCCGGTTCCTTTAAATAAAAACTATCAAACTGATATAAAATCTAAATTAATTCAACCAATAGACAAAACACACCGTTTATACCGGTTCGATATGATTCCAAGAACCAAACCGCTTGCAACCGATATCATTCCAAGAACCAAACCGCTTGCAACAGTGTTTTCATCAGTCTGGTACATTTGGCTACATTTGTCATTTTCAATTTTTTTTAAGTGTTATTCATACATTGAAAACCGATATTATCTATTAAAAAACCGGTTTTCGAATTTCATAATTTTCTCCAAAAAACCGATTTTTAAAAACCAACAAACCCTACTTTTGACAAATAATTGAGCGTTTTAATTTAGCACATTGTGTTCCCTGTATTATTTCCTACAGCCCAGCATAATTCGTTTCCTGTTGTGTATTAGCGCATTTTCAAATCTCTATTTCCTGGACTAATATACCCCCAAAATTCCTTTCTAATCGAACTAATAGTTCCTTCCGGTTATGTCTTGATTATGTCAGTCAGTCAGAATCTATATTCTATATGTACAAAGAATAATAGAGATAATGGCTACATGAGTTAAAATAATATATATTCCCTTTATCGTGACGGATGACAATACCAAATCAATAAATAATTTTCAGGTAAACAATTGATACAGTATTAGAATCCACGTAATTTGAGTCATTATTACTCAGTTTTGCGTATGTTTCACTACTTTTATCTTTATTCGTTTACATTACAGTCATTATATTATATTTTCTTTAGTAGGCGGCAGCTTTTCGGTACTGAAAGTCAGCTCTGATAAAAACAATTTGGTATATGCGTCAGACGCAGATATATTATGTATTTATTTTTGGGCTGATTAGCATTATGACGTAAATGCTTTTACGTCCTCTCTGTGAGTGTAATCATAGATTATTGAGAATAATTTATGAATTTTGATTCACTGGAGCAAACATATATTTAAGAACTCCTGAAATGTTTAATTGTTCCAAATATTTACTTATTTCTTTTGATCTTTAACTTCCATTTCAAACGAAGCCGAACGCAGCCCGTTAGGATAAAATGTATACGTCGGTTTTCAGGAAAATATAGAATTTCAAAATTATATAAATTTGTTGTCTTTATTTCAACTTCAGGTAACATAAGGGTGAAATAATGTGGACAAATAATAGTATAGGTATACCTATACCAATTATCTAACCAGATATCTTTAATGTGAATTGTTTCACTTCCCACTGAGCTCCTTTGAAGTGTGGACACCTGTAGTAGTCATGATAATGCTTATTTTAAGAATATATTGAGTTGCTTATCAAAAAATAATTCTTACTAATTAAAAAAATCAAGACATTCCCTACTAAAACTAATTTTTCCGGATTTCAGTCGTATGGGTTTTGTTTTATGCCGATATTTCGTGAGCATTGCAGTTCACTTCATCAGGGCAGACTTGAACTAACGTTCTTAGACAGAAAAACTTTTGCGTGTTTTATTTTCGTTTGCTGGAATAGTTCCTCTATCCTATGCTGTAGTGTAAAGATTAAGTATAGGGCGGGATGCCTCCTTCATCCTTTTTTTAGGAATTGTGGGAGTGGATGGTTAGAGAAAAATATATCAGACGGAAAAGCGGCAAACGATTATTTAGGGAATGTCACTCTCCTAACATTTTCTAAATTATCTAAGAAAAACATGGAAGAATTTGTACCAAGGTAAATAGACATTTTAGAGTTGAAGTGTACAGCATACGATACGTAATTGATAAGTTTTTTGGTTAGTAAGTCAAATAAGATTATTTATATTGGTTAAAGTTGTTGGAATATTTATGATCTTAACATCTAACGAAGAATTTGTAGCCATAATGCTTGATTTCTTAAAAAGGTTAGTACATAATGTTTCAGTTTGGTATTCTGCTATGTTTGATTGAGTGTTGTGTTTTAATTTGACATTATTTTGGCATTCAAGTTTCCCTTATGTAAATTTTTGTAAATGGGATTTCGTATGCTGCTGCAGTGTGCAAGTGTGGCACTTTGTTTTTAAGACAATTTATTTGACTTTTGTTTTGCTAATAAGTAAAAGTAATATTACCTTAACTGGATCAGCATATTCCCGAAATTCCATGTATACGAAATTCATACGATGAAAATAAATTCCTGACTTTGTGAGAGTATTATATCTACGATTTATTATGTCTAGACTATTTATATGGATGAATCAAGGAAAACTATACGACCTACCGCATCTGCCAAAATCAAGAATGAAGTAGGAGAGCACATACAAAACAATAAAAGAGTAGGTAAGTTAACAGTTTTGATCATTCAAGAACACAGATATTAATAATCAGGTCGTGTGCAGTAAACCAAGGAATAGTAAAAAATGTCATCTAAGTGGTTACATTGTTCTAGGTCATTTTGTACTTTACCATTACCACCCTTTTTGACTTCTTTGGAAACGGAGTTTCAAAACCTAGCTCCTTGGTGAACCGCTGCAGTACTCTAGGAATATCTCTTCCAAACCTCTCTAGGTAAACTTAATGCTATTTTAAAGGTTGTATAATTATTTTAATTAATTTGTGGAAATCTCATTGCATCTCCAATGATGTGAATGCCAAACGGATTTTTTTTCCAGAGAAGCCACTTGTAGGAACTTTTGAGGTCGTCATATTACGAGATATGAGTTATTATTTGTTTTGAAAAATTAAATTATAGTTTATTAGCTTGCCTTTTTCCATCTCCATATCTACTTTCGGAAAATGAGCACCACCTCAGTAGCAATATTGTTTGCAACATAATATGCACGTGTATATTCCACGCTATCTTGCTCTGGATATTAATATACATATCGATTTATCTGAAGTTACTTAAAGCGGTATTATCATTTTACATTGTCATTATTTTGTACGCCTATGTAACCGGTAATGAAATACTCTATGTACATTTATTTCTTAAGAAACAGTAATAAGTCGTCAAGAAACCTGCGTGAGTCACGTCACAACGGAATGAGACTCGATTAAAATTATGATTTACTTTACGACGACAAACATATGAATGTAATTAAATTCAACCTCTGTTCTTTAAAATGACTCATTATTAATAGAATAACCGTTTGCGTGTACACGGCGTGTACATCTCATTTTCTACGCGAATGAGATAGGTACGGACACATGTCGTGCCAGTGCCAGTGAGTAAACATGAGCTATTTGATAAAAGGGAAACCAGGTCACGACATGTCTTTACTTGAATAAAAAAAAAGAAAGAATTATGGATGTATGACTCACCCACAGCGTGTATGTTTACTAAAAGGGCATTTCCGATCTGAGTGAGCTGGAAATTTAGCGAACGTTACACGATTATATTACGAATTGTAAATCTCGACGAAAACTTAAAATAGCATTCAAAATGTTTCCTTTATTATTCATCCCATTCATTATAAATATTTCTAAGTAATAAGAAGATGATATTACAAACACAATCCTCTTATCAACTTTCTCAAAAAAACAATAACATTTTAATGTGATAATAGCATATATATACATATCGCAATATTATGAAATAGATAGATATTTTCTGTTTTACACATTAAACACGCTACAGTTATACATGCCTATTTGAAATGATATTGCTATTGTTACAACTTGTCTGAAGGAAGGTCATAAATACAGAAACTTCTTATTGTTAGAATGACCTTTTTGAGAGAAAATTTTTAAGTATATTTTTTATTGCTTTGACTTCGAAATATTTAGCTTTCGCCAACTACTCTAGAAAACCATTGCAAGTAGGTGCAAATTTTTAAAACACGTTTTCTAAAGCGACTATCCACCCCGAGAACAGGATAGCGTGTGTAACAGGTCAATTGAAAAGTCCCCGGCCTAAAATAGTAAAACACATTTTTTTTGCAAAATTCGTTTTTTTTATTCAACATAATTCCCTTCAAGGGTGATACACTGATTATAGCGATCCTCCAACTTTTCGATACCATTTTTGTAGTACGATTTGTCCTTTGCTTCAAAATAGGCCTCAGTTTCGGC
>NW_020438941.1:219597-243055 GCF_000699045.2 Agrilus planipennis | reverse complement strand
TTTTTATCCATTTTTTTCACAATAACAAAAGTTGCTTCACTAAAAATGCTATAATTCACAAACTAATGATCCGACAGCCGTCAAATTTATAGACGCGTCTTTTGAAGGTTAGGACTAACTGAAAATCATATGGATTTAGTTCTGGTGCCGCCATCTATGTGTCAGGCCGGGGACTTTTCAATTGACCCTAGTACTTACTAACATTTCTTACTATCTATTACTACATGCTTGTCACTCATTAGCCTCAATTCTTCGTTTTTACTAAACCTTATTGCTCCCAAATCTTTACAAAACCGTTCATTTTTTATCAACTATTTTCCCGTATGGCTACCTATACGGGGCACGACACTATAACTTTGACTGGGGGGTTAATTTTGTACAGTTTCATACAACAACAACACTTCAATAACAATTTATTTACTATTGTGCGTTGTGCAGGTGTTTTACAGATTGTTTGATTTTCAGACCACGAAATTGGGTCCTTTATATGGTTCCCACCCTAAATTGTTCTTAATTTTCTTAACCAATTTGAAATCTGCACTAACCGACATTACGCTCAACCAATCAATTTGCACATAATGATTCAATCTCATGATGGTCTAAAAAGCGTTCTAGAAAAGCTCCAGAATGTTGTAATTACGATATAAGCATACTATCGATTAGTTAGTCTAGTTTATTAATGAAATATCAAAAGTTATCAATTACTAAAACATTCGTGAAACATGGCAATCGTTTCTTAATTTATCCAGCATATGCTTACACTTTAGATTATAACAAAATGTTCAAAACCTCGCAGTGTTAGTGTGACGCCTTATTTATTCTTTAGTTTTAGAGAAAAAAAATCGTTTAAAGTTATTAATAGACGTCGATTCCCTTTCTTATGAATAGGGTAAGCTAATTTCGACGTTTATATGGGACAACTCGGTAACTACAGGAGATCTCTTTTCTTAAGACAAATTTATTAGTGTTTTCAAAAACTCCTTATCGTCTTTTGTTTCCGAGTTAGAAACGAAAGTTGGACATTTCGAATTTTGGCCACATGTCCACTTATCGATTATTTGTACCATTAGAAAAAAATACAACTTTTACATTCTTCAGGCATTTTTTTACCCAGAATAACTGGTCAGAAAACTTGAAAAAAATTATCCCCATTCGAGTTATCACATAAACTTGTATTTCTTTAACAGAAATCATACTTGGCTGTGCATTGACATTAGTTAAAAAGATAACTTTTTTTTCAAATATATTTAGGTAATATGCAGGGTCGTATTTAATGGGTAAGCATTTAATAACGAAAATAATCTTTTCGTAGTTTACCTTATGCCTTTTCTACATTGGTTTCTGATAGGTGTCTGTAATCTATATGACAGTAATTATTCATTGATCATTTAAATTTATTTTAATTTGAGTTTTCCTAGTTAAAATGGTTACGAAAATTACTAAAAATGCGACCTCTTGGAATGTTTTATTAAAAGTACTAACAATTCTCATGTGGTATCAAAAACATAGTAGGAAGTAAGAAGAACGAATTCGGGCCCCACTCAGCCAGGTCAAATATGTAAAAAAAGATACATCTAAATAGGTCCTTTGAATTGTTCTTGTTTGAATAGAGAGCTCAAAGTCCTTATGGAATAATACAAAAGCAAAAATTTAATGATAAATATATTAAAGTGTTACTAACAAGTAACAAAAATATATTTAACATTTGCTTAATGTGCGTGTCCTTTTTCGCAAGTAGTATGTAGTGTTAGGTAAATAGATTTTTAAACACAAAAAACTCATTTACCCTAGAGTGTTCTTTTAGTTCATCTAAAAAATAAAATAAAAATTTATGAGACAGCTAGAATTTACTGTATCAAACGTAAAAATCACAGCAAACGTTACGTAGGTTGGGTTGGAATCGTTGGGTGATTGACGATATATTTAAGGAACATTTAGCTGTTTCTAGATTTAAAAGAATCTTATTTAACACCCCAGTAGAGTTGAATGGAATCACATATTTAGGCAATTATTTTTTGTAGGTATTGAAGTTCACTCATTATGGGATACTCTACCTCACCTATCTACACACTATATTCCTTCTGTACTACATCTCCTAATTCAAGTTCTCTAAATATTCTTTCCACCTATCTAGCTTTTCCTCATTTTCTATCAAAATGACCCATGCCTCGTTTCTTTTATTACTGCTACTGTACCCTACATCTCTAAAATTCCTTTTAATTACAAGATAAGCCTCATATATATAGCCTTATATATTTTTTGCCCTTCTTCGTCTGTCCTGTTTTTGTATATCCGTCTTTCTTCTATAAATTCAACAATTTCGTTTGTTATCCAAGGTTTCCTACTTTCCTTTTGTTTAAGATCTAGTACACCTGTAGCTGCTGACTTTACGCACATTTTAGTGCACTATGTCCCTGTCATTCATTTCTTCCGCCTGCTTTAATATTTCGAATGTCCTTGTATCTACCTTATCACGCGATCCTCGTAATCTCTGCCAGCCTGAATACTAAAAGAAATGCTGTCCTCTTTCTGGGACTGTCTTAGTCTGGTTTCCCTTTAAGAATCCCCCCTCCATTATGGTTGAACCTATGGTCGAGCTCCTTAAATCATCGAAACTCGCAAGCCGATCCACCAACTCTAGTTTGTACAAGAGCTTCGTCAAGGTTCAAGTTCCGTCGGATCGGGATTGACATCATATCCACTTACATCGACTTAAAATTGAATTGGAAAATAACTTGAAAGGAAAAAAACCCGAACCAAAAGAAAAAAATTATTACACTCAGACTCAGCAATCAGACAAATAAAGTAATTGTCTGCAAAGGTATATCAAAGTATATCAACCAATATGTTTTTTGAATAGCGCGTGTAAATCCTGAGCAATCAGGCGGTGTTATTTAATTGTAGTTCTGTAACGCTGGAGCAAGTGCAATACCCATCACGACGAGAATTGATGTGACCTTTTTTAGAAAATCACAACGTGTCACAAACCTGCATAGACCTCGCATTTCATTCAAACCGTTAAATCCACCCATTCCCTTATTGTAAAAATTGTTGGATCTTAAATTTTTGAACTGACGCCTACATGAACTTTTTGTTTTGAAAATGTTGTCATCATTTAAATTGGTTGCTATATTTACATGACTGTTATCATGCCGACGTGTGAGTGTTTTATTTGAATTTTTATCGTACAAAGTAAAATGGGATCCGCGTTTGTCGTTTTTCAGCTACTTTAGAGGAGCTTTTTCTACTCTGTCGGATCATATTGTAGCGAGCACGAGCGTGTTTGTGTGCGATCGGGCACACGTGTGTGTGAGCGGCTTATCAATTCGCCTACTAGCCGCGGACGCCTTTCTTCATGTGCGCCGTATTTGTAAATGTGTGTGCGTTCTGGGAAAGCAGTTAAACAGTTCAAAGAAAAAGAAACTTTTCCGGACGTTTCGAGAAAATTCCCGAAAGGAAACAGAAGAGTATTTAAGGGAAGAGACGATCGCTGAGAGGGAGTAGAAATAAATTGACCGTTGCAGAAGTGAATTGAAATAAATTGACAGCGATAACAGTGAAATAAATAGCGCAGTGAATAGTGACATATCAATAGTAGTGTAAATAAATAGAATAATTCATAACCTAAGTTTAGTAATAATTTAATAGTGTTTTTAAGTTCTTCAATAATTAGTATAAATAAATAGTTTTGTCGTTATCAGTTCAGAAGTTAATTTTGTTAAACCCACGAACATTACAATATTGTTCACAGTACAACTGATGTTTACTTAGTGTCTCAAGTAAAGCTAGAGAATTAAAGTAATTGTCAACAATAATGATGCTTTCCTTGGGTACAAAGTTTAGGCACATTTTCTCAGTAGCATTGCTTCCTAGCATTTTTACAGCAGCTTTATCGCTAGCTCAAAGATAGGGGTTAAACATAACCATAAACCAAAACAAAGTCAAAACGGATAGGTTCATCGCGTATGAACTACTTCATGCTGTGTCTCCCATAATATGGTTCCATTGCTTCACCCAACGAAACACAACGGCTAAATGCATTCCGAGAAAATGCGATTTAGATGGTCTATAAATAGTCTCATTTTAACAGCTTTATCTTTTTGATCAATTACATCGTTATCGCAGAAGTGCAAAAATCTGTTGATGCTTACGAATTTGTTCCTAGACATGGCGAACGTAGCTCCCTTTGTTTCCTAATACATTCGCCTAGACGCAACTGGAACATACCCAGATAAATCATGAAAGCCTTTTTTTAGAAGCATATCTTTTAAATTCTTTATAATAAAATAACGTTTTTTTGTAAAACTACTTTCTCATCATCTATGAGAATTGTTTGGACTTTTATACTTTGCTTTAGGACACATTTGTCAATATCACTTATATTAGGTGAACTACCTTCATCGTTAGGAGCGTCGTCCTAATCACTGTCTTGTTAATCTTCTGAAGGGAAGAAGAAAGTACTATATGTAAACGCTCTGAATCCTGAACTACCTAGTGCTTGTCATCATCGGACTCATGTTCTTCTAAATAATTAACGAGTTCTCCAGCATACCTATAGAAGTTTTGAGGAGTTGAATTATTACTTTGATCTGGCAGAAGAAATTACAAAAGTACTGCATACATTCACCAAACCCAATTATTTAAATTTTTACCCCCACCCCTCCCTAAGTGCAACACAATGCACGTCCCAAAAATATCCGGGTCCCCTCTGCTATCCCAAGCTAATTCCTAAATTAGCCACTGGCCTATGCACACAAAACCCTCCCATACTTTCTAATGGTACGATATATCATACGCAAAATTTAAAGCACATTTTTGTAGATAACAAAATCTTTAATGAAATGACTCCAAACAATCTTAAGAAGCAATAACAAAATGTTTCGCTATAATACGTATACTATGTCAAAGTTTAGAAAAAACATGTATGAATGTTTTGTAATTATAACCTACCTTCTGCTCAGTTTTGGTAAACACACTCTATAAAAAACGTCTCCGATCACGAAACATTTTTACAAAACCAGTTTCAACTTTTCTTACTTATAAATTTGCTTGCAATAATTAATTCTATCCACTTGCAATAATACCTACTGCCGTTTGTTTTCAAGAATCTAACCCCAAATAACCTGATATTTTCCATGTGATTGGTCGTCCGCTGGGCGTTAATGGGTTAAGAAGTTAATTTTAATTCTGACCGTTGTTTGTTATCACGTGGTACTTTAGTTATTTATCTTATTTATATTTTAAATTTTGTGTTTGTTTTGTTTATATAGAGAAGATATTCCGCAAAAAGCAGGTATTTAAGGAAGGTGGTTGTTTTATTAGCTAAGAGTGAAAAAAAATCTTTGTACTGTTAATGCTCCTATAGAACGACAAAAACTTGAAGTTTTAACTTTATAATCATAGTTTTGTTAAGTTTCACTTCATATTTATTGATTATTTTTAGCTCTGAGGAAGTTTACATCTTAAGGCGAAACGTTGGAGAGTAGATTGTAAAATTTAATTAAAAGAACCTTCGCCCCAAATTTGGTTGTTCTTTTTAAATATTGATACCCTTGAGGAATTACTAACCAACATAGCTGGTACGTATCCTTGGTATGCATATATTTGATCAGTATTCTAAATTTCACAATGTACCATTCAAGAAAATTGGAAGTGTGACCCATAAAATAAACAATTACCGTAATGTTTATTTATTCCTCCTTCAAATATTTTCCCATTTAATAAATAATAAATCGCTAAGTAAGTAGCTACTAATTAATTATTTTCTTGCAGGGAAAAATACAACATAGGAATAAGGTATGTATGTATGTATACCTATATGTATTATAAATCATTTGAAAGTATCATACGTGCACTTTTTCCTGAACGCCTAATTAATTTAATCGCTAGTTAATTGCAAAATGTGTTGCACTGTACATTTCACTCACACGTTTTTCATTCATTTGCCAGTTAGACGTATTATCGCACAGATTTTAATTATTTATGTGCAATGTTTGATTTTTATTATAAAAGGTCAGGGTCGTGATTAAGGCATAATAAAACATCGAGTTGTACAAAGGCTCTTGCATGTTCTAACCTGACATGCTAATAGTAAGCAATATACTGTTGCTAGTGACTAATCAAACATTGTTATGCATGTATCATTTAAATAAAACATCAGCTAGTATAGACTTGCGCCTAACAATGAGATTTATGCAGGTAGGTGTTGTATTGAAGAATCTTTGAAAGAATAAAATAAGAATAGGTTGGAATGTGCAATCAACGTCTAATCATAAACGAAAGTAAACAGTATGCACAGTTGATACCCGTTCCGGTAATATGAAACTATTAAAAAACAATTTTTGGATGGTAAAACTACCCAACGATAAATGTAAAAACAATTGGTAACCGTGTGTATATTATATCAATTTGGTGAGATTTTAGGGGTTGATTATAGCATCTCGGGTACGCAATATCCCAGTATTTTTTTTCCAGCTTGAAATTTGCCGTAAATTGTGTAATGATCAATTTTAATCAAACATAATGTAAATAAGTGTAAAATAAAAAACAATCAAAAAATAATAAAACTCCTAATTTTCACAATTTTTTATTTTTATGAAACAATGTCGTCCTAAATATAAGAAATAATTCTAAAAATTACTAGTTTTAAAAAATTAAAAGGAATACTCACCCCTAATTACCACAAATAAATTTTATATGAGCGGACACGTGTTTCGCAACACTTCACACGTGGGCATTATCAACGCGAGACTTANGTGAAGTGGGCGAAACACGTGTCCGCTCATATAAAATTATTTGTGGTAATTAGGGGTGAGTATTCCTTTTAATTTTTTAATTAATATTTACCACAGTCTCCTCCTTCTATTACTAGTTTTATTATTTTTTATTTGTATATTTATCAATTCTCTATCTGTAATATCGAAATGACTAGATACCTTTTTTAAGCTGATGTGGTTATTTGTGCCTGTTTGTATTTGCTATAATTACTTAATTTTTACATTAAAATTATAATACTATATTTAGTTTAGATATAGATACGTGTTCAAAATATAATATAATCATATTCTAAAATTACATCGTAGTATAATATTTTCTAGTTTCATATACTCAAATACTGCTATTTTGCGGATAGTAAATAAACAGAAAACAATGTCATCGGTTGCAAAAAAAATTGTAATCATCTTGATATTTTGATGAAATTATTAACTTCTCGATCTGGAAGTAGAATAGATTTTTTGAAAAACATAGGTAGCTATATGTTATAATTTTTCGGACTATGCTCAGCATAAATGAAAATCTATCTGTGTTTCGAAAATTTCACATTAGTATGGAATAAAATGCTATAAAAGGACTTTCTCGTTTTATTCCGTACAGTCTCCTGTTCAAACCGTTAGAACTTTTTAATCTTATAACTTATAGCATATTTTTTTACTACGGGAGTGAATTAAGAAGATTAGTATTTATTACATTTATGTGTGCCTTTACTATAACATCATGGATAATCTTACTTGTTAATTATTTAATACCTTCTATTAGAAATTACAATATTAGGTTCATCCTAACGTAGTTATAGTTACTGAAGTATACAATTTACTTACTTTAGTAATAACGATGCTGTTGCATATATTCACAGATTTACACCATTGTTGTTGTCATTCGTCCTGGATTCCCTGAATCTGTCACAGTTTGAAGGGCGTCCGGGGGCCGTCCAGCAGAGGTTTTTAAAAAGTGTGCGGGTGTAACCCGGACACTTTTGTTGTCAGGGGAAATCCAATTTTTTTTATAGATAAGCGATGAATTCATTGACAATGCGAACGTAGAGTGTGTTTTCGCTAGTCACCTAGCAATAGACGGAAGAAAGAAACTTCCTTAACATACTCACGGTTTCTTCTCTGATCAAAACCATGTATAATTTCAAGGATCTGAGTTGTTCTAACTTCTACAAATTCTTGTTGGAAAAGAAAGATATTTTAGCAAAAATTGGGAAAACTGAAAAATAGCAAAATAAGTAAAAAAAATTGATTTCGTTAAAATTAAAAGTTTTAGCAGTTACTTAAGTACATTTAACTTACAAATATTATAGGGATTTGGCTACCTAACTACATATATGACTGAAAATATCATTGGCGTGGTTTATTTTAAAATTATAAAGTATTATAGTTAGTTAGTTATTAGTAGCATCATATAATAATTTGATTAATGCCAAAAAAAGAGCGTTTCTAATTATTTTTGTTACCATATTACCTCAGAAAGAGTGTTTAATTATATTAAAAATGTCTATTATTTGTTGCGGTTACATACGTACTTAATTCGATTTTAATTACAAGCTGTATAAATGAATAAAAATTAAAAGAATTATACAGATGTTTTTATTTTTCTTGCAAAAGGGTGAGAGGTGTCCGGGGAAAAAAACATATTTCGCCCAAATGTCCGGGATTTTTGCTGTATTTATCCGGCGTCGGCAATTTAGGTGATGGCAACCCTAACTATACGTATGTTTAATCTTTGGAGAACTGCATGTATAGTACGCCAATTCTAAAGTACCTATGTACTGTTTATAATCTCAATCGCGACCACCCAAATATGCAAGCCCCAATTTCCTGTTTAATCAGTTTTATTAGTATTACTGATTAAAATTTAAAGCTTAGACAAAAGAAGGTAGGGCTAATCTCTATTTAGCTCTAGGTACACATATAAAGCTTAAGAAATATGTAATGAATATGTTCATTGTCCCTAACATGAATTCTGTTCATTCTGCCAATGAACATTATTTGTACTTAGCTTACCACTGTTAAAAACATTTGTTCATTGAGGAAATCAAAAATTGTTACATAACATTTGTTACCATGTCCCATGTAATTCTCTTTAATGAATGGAAAATCTGATATTACGTACATTTTTTTCAGTGTAGGATTCACTAATTACAGTTTTTATTTCTTAGAAATTCTTTGCATAAAAAGACACACACTTTAACGAAGTTACTTACCTTGTATTTTTAAGTAGGTAGAAAAAACTCTAAAGGAAGATTTGAAAAACATTTTTTTTAAATTCGCAATCAATTTATTTACATCAGGGTATTCTAGTCTGGCAACTTATGCAACCCTATTCAAAGCATTTGTATGATTATTTGAAAATAATAAGTGGAATTTTACTAAAATATGCATTTAGTTTAAATGCATACGTATTATTGGAAAGTCTTACAAATATGCTTGCATATATGCACATAATCCGAACTCTACTGATTACGCATGGCTAATTATATAATACCTGCATTTTTCTTACCTTAAAGAAGATAGGTTGTTTTTCTGAGACAACCTTAAGTAAAAAAGATGACAGAAAATTTATGTCGTTCTACCTGCCAAGATTACTGCTATAAATTTAAAACTCAATAAATTCGACAGCATTCTTTAAATATTTGTGACGGAGTAATTCAGAAGCACCCAAACTGGTTAAAAGTTATAGAGTACGGATTCTGAAAGGAAATTTTATAATTCTTCGAAACATGGCATTGCAAATTAGTAATGGCGCCAGACGCAGGTACAAACGCGGTATCTTTTATGTTTGACGCACGAGTCACAGTAATTGTTAAGTGATATTTTAAGAAATTATGGTGAAGAAGGGCACCATTGGAAATAAGAAAAGCAAGCTAAAAATCAATTACTATTTTAATCACCAGAAATAATTGTTTTCTAGGATGCAGCAGTCATTATCACATTCATAATGGCAAGTACACTTGCTTTACTGTACAATTATTATCACTGTGACCATTATAATTTTATTTACGTAAATAATGTACATACATTTATGAATGTGTTCTTATTGTTTCACATACGAACAAACAATTATTTCTATGATGAAACTCTTTACTCTTTTTTTAATTTGTCATAATGCCAACTTTTCTATGAGTACTTATTATCACACAATAATTTTGACAGCTTTGGTTTACGTTTTCAATTATTAAATTTTTGGATATTACAGTAGGTTTTGTATTTACATTATTTACACTTAAATATTTTTTTTTCTGAAGAAATTACATCTTATGTGTTTAATTTTATAATATATAATGATTTAGAATGAAATTACTATTTGTGTTTTAACTCGAAATCAATACAGTAGTTGCTAACCATTATAATATTTTGACTACTATGTATTTGGGGCATGAAAATAAAAAATTATATTTTTAAACTAATTCCTGATTTTAATAAATTACATAGAACTACTTCGAGAATATAATAAAAACTTAATGTTTCTGATCTAAAGACGTGACTAAAGTTGAGCGTACAGCAACTGCAAATTGTAATCTAAAACAACGTTTAAATTAAATAAATGCATAATTATCATTATGCATCTACCTCCTAAATAAATACGTAAATAGAAGGATAACTTCTAACGTGTGTATGCATAGATATGATTGCAAACATTGGTAAAGCATGACGTTCACCGAACATACATACATGTAAAAATTACATATTAACTTGTCGGTATTTTTCTTTTTATTCAAATACTAACCTAACTTGGGTAACGTCTGGAATATATTTTTTTAACTACGTGTATTCGATAATACCATCTGCTTTAAACTAACGGAGCAAAGGTAGCACCTCAAAAACTTTAAATTACATTTATTGGATTTATATTACTTTTAGTAAAAAAACTTCAAACGCCTGGTTGGTTTTTGTTGAAGAGTTCATACTCATGAAACTAAAGAGGTAAATTAAATTCCGACTCTGATAAAGAATTACGACCCGCAACGCCGCACTCAATCAACTAGTAATTACTAGCATCAAAGTAGTATTTGTTTTGTATTTTTTACTCATGTATTGTTGATTTGTTAGATAAGATTAAATGTGATTTAGGATGCTTACGTTAACGTCAACTTATAGTAGTCGTTTATTATTTTAACGTTTAAATCTTGTTGAAGCAATCATTAGACCATTAGAGAGGTCAGTTTGTCACAGTAGAACAGTTGTTGTTACAGGTAATAATGTGATATGATACTTAATGTTTGAACTATGTTGCCATTTTATACGAACAAAATCCTTGATTTCATAGAAGACAGTCCCCAAATTAGTATACGCGAAATAGTAGACAACATCGGTTCTTTTCATATGACTATGAGCCAAATTTTAAGTTGCTGCATATTTATCATTCGCCAGTGCAAGTCTTGTTTGAAAAACCGCCAGTGGATTTGTTTCGAAAGGTAGGTACTGCATAACCTAATATTTTTGTCAAGTGGTGTCAAGTTAAGAGGAACTTTTATGAACATTAGTATAAGATGGAAATTGAATATTAAATTATATAAATTTTTAAAAGAATAAAATATTGTAGAAATTAAAGTTATCAGCAATTGAAGAAGAAGATTTTTATTTTATGGACAAAACATATAGGCTGAGCTGCTCCTGTTCATAATATATAATGTTTAAATTTAGAAATTTATTCACGTGTACACTAATTAATATCAAATATGATGTGAATTCGGCATGAGCTGGACAAAAATTGTATTTACTAGAAAAATGAAATATATATACTCTCTAACATTTACCGTTAAAAAATGCCAAAGATTACTGTGCGACAACACAAGATGATATGATGACGACATTTGCTCTGTAAACTCAGAATCATGTTGGTGTGAAATTTACACAAGTTATTTAAATTACAAATAAACAATTTTTTATTTGGAAATTCCTCGTAACCATATTCTAAAGTAGAACCGAATTGACAGCGCGATAAAGGTGGGCAGTCATACATATTCTTGAATAATTCGTCTTGCTTCTAGCTGCAAAAAAGTGATAAATAAATTATATGTCATTTCGCTAAGATAATGATTACGTAAAATTAAAGGAATGGTAGAGCGAAGCACTTTTATGCTTGTTCGAAGAAATATATACATAAAGGAATCCTACTCGGTTATTGTTTCCATGACAATAAATTTCAGATAAAATTAATGTACATAACAGTGACACAGTAACTAAACAAATAATCGCTTATCAATTTCAAAGGATTTTTCCTTATGTGATAAACTAAGAAGCTACATCTTCATTGAAGACTGGTACACTTTTAAATAGTAATTATTTAAACATCGATAGAATGCCTATTCGCTCTAATTTTTTTTTATCAATCTGTCTAAAGACAACTCTTGTAAAAGCTTGTAGATTCTCCAAAATAAAAAGTACAACAGTTTTCTCTAAAATTAACTTGGTAATTCGGTTGAAGAGGATCTTAATTGGTCCTAGAACGGCCTGAGGTAGAGGGGTTTTAGTCGGTAGGTCTGAGGACTTCTTCCTCGGGAATCCGACACTACCCAGTCGTACGGACGGCTGAGTGTCTTTCAAAGATTTCCCCTCTTCCACGACAACATAAAAAAAAAAACTTGGTAAGAATCTAAAAGCAAATGTGAGTCTTAAATAAGAGTACTGCACTTCTACAGAGGTAACGAATAAGTTATCTGTCTTACGATTAAACCGAAACGACCATTATAAAACAGGATGATCTCAAACAAAATTTTTTTCTAAAACATTTGTAATATTTAATCGGTAGTTGTTATACGTACAGCGTAGACAGTGGTTGTTTGTCTGTAACAGCTGCGGAGCTGCAGAACCCAAAATTATTCTACTTAGAATATTAAACTTAAGATACTATCATCCCGTATCCAATACATTACAATTAAATCTTAATTGGCCACTACGAGTCTATACACAAGTTCAAAGAATTATACTTAGCATACGCTACCCTTCTACTTATTACATGTATACAAAATTGTTAAGCGTGTATATCTGTATATGTAATTTGTTTACGCATAAAGGGCACTGAACAGAGACAGCGTGCCTGAGATTTCACTAAAGGGAAAAAGAGGTATCAGACAAGAGGCATTACACTAATGCAACAAGTAACACAATGTAACAAGAAACCTTACAATGATGCTCTCAAAGAAATTACAGAAGTCGATGTAATTGACTAATTGTAAGATGAGATATGCGTGTATGTTTTATATGATTATAAAAATCGCGGATTATTGTGCGTAAAAGTAGACGATCCTGTGAATTAACAGTGTGACAAATTAGAAAGGAATACAAGGAATATGGTTTCATATTTGCGACAAAATTATTATGGCTTATCGGACGAAGAGAAAACTAAAATGAAAAGCGGTGTATAGTTAGTTTTGAGCTACTTCTGTCGGAATTCTCAAGAAGGGCGTTTTTACCTTTTATAGACATAAAAATATCTGATATTTGCAAGTAGGTTCACTGCACTTGCACGGCGTGACCAGTATGTTTAACGATTCTTTGGTATTATATATGAATAGTGTGTAAGAGCATACGTTGTTCAGTTTATTATGTTGCTATATCTATTGTATTAATAAATTGTTTTTGGAAAAGAGTGACTTTTTAAGAATAAGTCCTATGGAAATAAAACTAAAGCCTACTAAATTGTCAAGTATTGTGGTAATACAAACATGCATATTTACGATTAAACAGGATGAATGTGCGACCGTTATGTTAAAAATACCCTCTTATTCATTGTATATTGTTTAATTTCAATGAAGAAACGATTGCCAACAACATATAAAAGATAGATTCATGTGATTTTACAGATAAACCAGTTAAGCGTTTGATAATCTGCGTTTTTAAACATTTGTGATAGTTTAAACTATATTAATTTTCAAACCGATTAAGGCTTGCCTGATTAATCTTACAATTATTCCACATCTTTGTTTGCATTAATATTTAATGATTTGAAAGGATTTTTCGGCCATATAAGAACATTTTCTATTTGTGAACACAAGAGAAAATAAACCCTAATTTTTAACAGCGGCAATTCTATGTAAACGTTCCTTGAAAAGAAGCCCTTGTCAAATAAAACCATTTGTTATGAAGTCCATTTGAAATGTACTAAATTATGAAGCTAGGTTCGTTATGATGACAACATACAGAAAAACAGCTAACTTTGTATAATAATTAAACATTTTCTGCGTTTTCATGGAATTCAGTTAATAGTGCATTAGTAGGTAATATAAATAAATCAGAGGGTAGCAAGGTTTTTATTAATTTAGGGCCAAGTTTCACCTATTGGCGGTAGCGTGGGATGTTTTATCAACAGATGCCGCAATAATGATGAATAACTACATTCAGGATGATGGTAAGCGATTGAAACTACAAGTGGACAATTTTTTTAAAGAATAATACTATTAGGATAGGTTACAGCTTAACTTATATCTTATTAAAATTAAAGGGATAAGTTATAATTACATAGACTATAAAAAGACGTCAAGTCTACTTTTGCATGAAAAGATTTAATTTGTGTTAAAAGTTCATTTCGATACTGAAAATTGTTTTTTTTTAATTTTTAATCAAATACCTAATGCAAATTGTGATTAATAACCAGGAATATCATGGCACAGATACATATACCTGAAAGAACAAATGTAACTAAAGTTTACTAATACAAAATTTACAAAGTGTGTACCTGATAACGGTGCAGATGTGATGAAACATGTTGATAATTATTATTCCTGATTAATAACAGCGAGACTTTAGACAGGTGAAGATGAGAAGAAATTTACATAGGTTAATAACCTTGGGATCAACCTTGATTAGTTTTGTTTCTTTAGGATATTATCAGTGGCTTTAAAGATTTAATGAAAAAAAAAAACATGGACAATAAACGTACTAATGATTTCTTAACCCACTCGTTCCAGTAAACTGATCTAGGCATATTTCATTATCATGTATTTAAAGATCAGAAGCACTGAGAATACTTATATAGCCTACGCCTGACTTAGGACTTTCCCTTGTTTTGATGAAAATGCAATGTACTCTCTGCTTTAAGAGATTAACCATTAGATCTTTAAGGCTGGCGCCAAATTGGTGAATAAGTAAATAGTCAGTGCAAGAACGGTTCCAACTTAAATGGCGCCAGCAATTCTTCTATTTATATTTAATACCCTTGCTAAGACAAATTTATGGCATCAAACGTTTTTTACGGGGCTAGAAATAAAAGCGAAAACTAGTAGTAATATTGAAGGCATCTGATATGGATATGAATATATGTAAGGAATTCAGAAAATAACTAACTAATGAAGATTGTAATTTCAAACAAGGGTTTAGAAAGAATATGCGGAGCGAGTAGTACCTATGTGTGGGTGACATTAACAGGTAGATTGTAATTTTAACTTGAAGGTAGGAATAGGTGAAAAAAGAAATTTGGGGGCCGAATGCAATTCCACCCCGCTGTTAAATGTATGGTATAATGGTGTCATTAAAATCGATAATACGATTCCGCCATGAAGAAATGCAAAGAATAGTATATATACCTAATGTTTAATAGTACTCATTGCGACGTAAAGTAAACACAACAAATTTCAACTGTCGTCCCAAATTATGGAACGTTTTTAAAGAACGGTCTTATTATGGACGCATAAGTATATTATAAATTCTAAATCACTGAACCTCTAGCTAACACATCTTATACATAAAGTTGGTTATGTTACTGTGTGTAAAAGTTTCCGTCTGCCCCTTAGGAATTTTAGTTGTTTTATTTTATAAAAAATTAATTCATTCAAAATACTACATTTCTATATTTGACAAGCACGCAATTAACCTCACATACCGCTGGCAAGTCGGGTGCAAATGACCTATAATATTCGATTACCTACTTGAAATTTTTTCTGTAGCCTTCCAGTTAATCAATCATTTACCTGCTGTATTTCTTCTGCAATTAGGATGTCTCTAATTTTAGAGAAACTAGATTTGTATTTGGATCTTATAATACATGAAAATGGGTGTTTGTAAATTGCCTCCATGCAAGTGGTAAAAAAAGGTTGGACACAATTGGTTTCATGAATAGGTAAATTGCCTCCCATATCTTGTAATCTTTAGAGTAATGATCATTAATAAATAAATTATACCACGCGAATTCCACAATAGGTTATTGTCCAATGAGGGTGTACTTAGCTTACATTAATGTATTTATGTATATGTTACCGGAAATGTATGAAATTCAGGAATTCCTAGGAAATGTACACAATTCTGAGGCTATTCAGGAAATCTATAAAATATTGTTTCAATGTATTTATGTATATGTTACCGGAAATGTATGAAATTTAGGAATTCCTAGGAAATGTACACAATTCTGAGGCTATTCAGGAAATCTATAAAATATTGTTTCAAAGATTTTTTATTGTATCGTATGAAATTCCGATATTGTACTAGGAAATGTATAAAACTAATGCTTTGTGTGAATAAAATGAATAAAACACGTTAGTAAAGTAAGAATCAGGGTTATCTGTGTTTACGCGGTTCTAGTGGAATCGTCTGACGTATATGCATTGGTGACGTTATTGTTTGGTTAGATTAGGTTTGGAGATGTGTATGAATTAGTGACGTTATTGTATGGTTATTAAATGTATTTATGACAGACTGGAGCTTCTTTAATGCCTTGCCGCCGGAGTCGGGTTGATATGTTGGAATAATGTCTTGTGAAAAGAAAATAGTGCATTAGTATGATTTCCGAGCCTAACATAAATATATGAAACTAATCAGCATTATCACCTCTACAACACACTAAAAATTTAAGGTCATGATGTTTGCTGAAATAAAGACAACCTCGCCTTGGGCGGGCAGGGGCATTGAAGAAATTCCAGTCTGTCATGAAACTCCTTGGAGGATCCAACCGCCTGTCGTATTATTGTCTATTTATTATTACCTGTAATACATTTCCGATTGCTATTTAGGAAATGTATAGATTTCCTGGAAAATGTGTCTAATATAATTTATTTCACTCATTTCCAGGCGATTTTAGGAATTACGTAAATTTCCTAGGAATTGTATACAATGACAGACTTCATACATTTCCGGTAACATATATGTAAGGTCTGTAAAGGAATAATTTGATTAGGAAGATTTCTAAACTAAATTGACTGAGACCTTTAAAGCTTTCATAACATGAATTCCAGTGTAATTTCAATGATAAAAGAAAACAATTATTGCTTTTAAGCAACTAGAGGTTTTATTCCAGAAATGTTCAAAAGCAGGTGAAAAGCAGTAGACTTGCATAAACAAAACATGTAAAACTTTATCTCTTACCCTGGCCCCTACACGGCACTTTTAATTATTGTCCACAGTTCTTTTATTAATGGTTCACGGTTATTATAATTTTTTTTTCGCGGTTGCCAGATAAACGGGCGGAGACATGCAAAATTATTTAATTTGTTAACGGATGACAGCTGATCTGGAGATCTCGAAAGAGAAGTGCGAATGTTAATCATAGAATTTCTTAGTTCCATAATTGCGTTTTTATTATTGTAAGTTAGAATTATAATTATTTCTTTTACAAAAAGTAATGAGACAATATCCAAAACTAAATATCGATGAAATAAACCCATAATACAATAATAGTAAAAGATTCGGGCCGAGAAATACACCTCGACGTTCATCAAAGGACCAGAAGGTGTATCATCCCAGCTCTGTACGTTCCATTTGCGTATAGGTAAGAGAATTTTTGTGATATTTACGTACAGCTTTAGTACCGGTCGTTATCTACTACTTCATCTGAAAAACGCTTGTGTTGCCATACAGTTGTAATTTTAATAATTAAGTTAGGTTAAGGACATTTATAGATTAACAATGTTTTCCAATAAGACCTTTCACACATTTTCAGGACAAGGACTGACAGAAAATGCGATGAGTCGTAAATTCTGGTGTATTTAAAAGTGTTTGCTGATCAATTTTGCCCAAAACTAGGTCAGTAATACATTTATACAAAAAAGCCACGTTTGCATCGTGGTTTTTTGAGTAGACGGTCATTCAAAATTTGCTTATTAAAGATCTTAAGGAGTGTTTCAAATTATTGGTGGCAGTATTCTGATTAATTATACTGCTCTTCATTCAACGTCTGCTTTCCATATTTAATTTCGATTTTCTACAAAGAAAGTCGGTTTGTTATGCCTCTTCTCTTTATTTTTTGTCTAACTGGCATGTTGTAGGATTAAACTTTAAGGTATGATTTAATTTATTGTTAACGGAATTATTTGTCCTGTGGCAATAAGATTACCAAGCCAGAAAGTAATACAAAAAGTTCCGCAGATTTTCATTCTTGAATACGAAGCCATCTTTCGTGTTCATCTTCAACAGGGGGGTAGAATAAATCAGCATGCATCCCAACCTGTAGTCTTACTTCTTCATTATCCTTGCACTCACACAAGACGAAGGTTTTATACCTTTCATCACAAATACTGATTATAGTGGAAGTTTCATCCATTAAAAGAAAAACATTCGTACAAATTACAAAACACCTTATCTATTAAAATCCCATGTGTACGCAAGTTGTATTTCACGCTTTTCAGATGAAATACTTAGCAGTAAATAGCTGAACGCAAGTGAGAGGAGAACATCTCTTGTATGCAAATGGTATGTACGCAATTGGTACGTACACAACGGGAGAAATAAAACACACTAAAGTTACTAATCAGTATGCAAGCAACCTTTTAAAAAGAAAAGAATAATAGACTCAGGGACAAGTGTCCTGTCTAAGTGTAAACAATTTAGAGGTTTTGATATGACAATATAATCGAAGCAACCGATTTTAACATTTCGTCCATCAAAACCGCGGATTACGGAATAGTCTTCCTACCGAAATAATCAACGATCGGTTAAATGAAAAGTCTAATTAATATTTTATTGTAGTAATTTAGCATTAGTCATGGGAATATTCCAATGCAAATTTAAAAAGTATTCGATTCTTGTAAGATGGTAACATCCCGAACCCATCTGATTCTCATTAGTTAAGTATTCGGATGGAAAAGTGTTCGGAATCGAAAACGAACCTTGACGCTAATTATTCGAATATAGGCAATCTCGATATCTTGAAAAAAATTGTTACTCCATATCCATCATGTACTTTCTAGCTTCGGTTATTGTGTTTTTATCATTGTAGTATAAAATAATTTTATCAGTATTCACAAAGAGCGGCAAGTGATACGATCCGAAAATAAAAATCGTTAAAATAAAACCATAAATTAATTATAAAATGTCAGAGCCGTGAAGCGCACCTCATTTTTGTTTTCAAACCAAAACAATCTACTCTCGTTATCGGGCTAACGTGTACGACAAACAAAAGCTCACTAATTACTAGTTAGTATATAGCAAACTTTAAAAAGGAAAGAACAGTCGAAATAAGTTCAAACAATCGATTCCAAAGGTCCTACCAAAAAAGTCATGGACGACTATCAAATCCAAGTGAGATCAATTGAGAGGTTTCAAAATGTGAATACAATCGCAGTAATCAATTATAACATATCGAAATCACCAATCTCTGATTATTTAATTCGATTAAAACCGATGTTGATATCTCAAAAGCTTTAGAAATAGCGGAAATCTCAGAATCCCCAATCACGACTAGTTATATTATTAACAATTGCTGTTTTCATTTCTTGTAGACTATTTTATCATAATAGAAAAATAATAAACTATAAAAATAAGAAAATATAGTATATGATTAATAATTTAATATAACATTAGGTACACAAACATTCTGTACTTTCAGAAGAGCATCGTTTTCGATTATTTTTTCGAACAGTTTTCAATCTGAATACTTTTTCATTCGAATGCTTTTAATTAGTGAAAATTAAACAATGAACACATTCCAGATGTTACCATCGTACAAGAATCGAATACTTTGTAAGTTAAAAACTCATTCGAATGTTTTTTAATCAATTGCTGATTACTATTTCATCACTAATAATTATAATTGGTACGCAAGCGGCCCAGTAGAAACGGACGACGATAAAGTCCAAGTGTTAACAGTCGAGAGGTTTCGATGTAATCCATTATAACATCTCGAAATCGCCCATCGCCGCCTACAGTTTGACCTTTCACTGTAGCATAATATACGAGGGTGGATTGATAAGTTTCCGGCCTAACCAAGAGATGACGCCACTAGGCCTACCTTGAGGTGACATTCTATAGTACCATCCTTGGATAGCTTGTAGCTATAGTTTCAGCCCGATCTCCTTGCTAGTGTAGGTTTGACAGCACGCTGAACAAGACGCCTCTGTGGTTTTCGTAAAAATGGAAAAGCAGGAAAATCGTGCTGTCATCAAATACTTTTATTTGAAGGGGTTAACGCCGAAGGAAATTAAAAAAGAGATGGACTCAACACTGGGGACATCCTCCCCGTCATATTCAACCGTTAAGCAGTGGGTTTCCGAGTTTAAAAAGGGTCGTGTGAGCACCTCTGATGGGCCTCGCTCAGGACGCCCCGTTGAGGTCACAACTCCAGATATGATCGAAAAAATTCATCAAATAGTGCTGGGAGACCGCAGATTGAAAGTGCGTGAGATAGCTGAGACCTGTAAGATGTCATATGAACGTGTGCAACATATTTTGCACCAACATTTGCATATGGAAAAGCTCTGTGCAAGATGGGTGCCGCGTTTGCTAACAGTCGACCAAAAATTGATTCGAAAAAACATTTCTACCGCAAATTTGTCATTGTATAAGCGTAATCCAAGCGAATTTTTGCGTCGATTCGTAACCGTTGACGAAACGTGGGTCCACCACTACACTCCTGAAACCAAAGAACAGTCTAAACAGTGGATTGGACCAGGGGAACCAACTCCAAAGAAGGCAAAAACAATTTTTTCGGCGAACAAGGTTATGGCTACTGTTTTTTGGGATGCAAGAGGTATTATATACATTGATTACCTTGCAAAGGGTAATACTATCACTGGTCAATACTACGCAGACTTATTGCAACGTTTGAGCCACGAGGTGAAAATTAAACGACCTCATCTGGCGAAGAAAAAAATCTTGTTTCATCACGATAACGCACCAGCGCACACGTCAATCGTTGCGACGGCTAAAATCAACGATCTAAAGTTTGAATTGATGCCGCACCCTCCTTACTCTCCAGACCTAGCCCCGAGTGACTATTTTCTGTTCCCTAATCTCAAAAAATGGCTTGGCGGTAAGAGATTTGCGGACAATGAAGAAGTAATCGAAGCTGTAAATGGTTATTTTGAGGAGCTTGACGAATCAGTCTATAGAGATGGCATTAATAGACTGGAACACCGCTATGAGAAATGGTATATGTCCCCACGTCCTGCTCTTGCAGTTTTAAAAAAAAAAATTTTTAAAAACCTTGTTTTTCTTGGTCAGGCCGGAAACTTATCAATCCACCCTCGTATAATGTGATAAGAGACGGCAACAACGTATTTTGGGGAAACCGTT
This sequence comes from Agrilus planipennis, assembly GCF_000699045.2. Lineage (NCBI taxonomy): Eukaryota > Metazoa > Arthropoda > Insecta > Coleoptera > Buprestidae > Agrilus > Agrilus planipennis. The sequence continues at coordinate 221,834 of NW_020438941.1, read as the reverse complement.
ATTATATTGTGCTGTGCTTTATCAGGGGAAAGTCCAACTTGTTAGAGTAAGATAGCAATTCTCTTCCGGTCATTTTTATAATCAATAGGCGCTGTTGACGTACACCTGAAATATTTTTTTATAATCTCGAAACGCAGCGTGAGCTTTTATTCAAAAATTTTATGTAATTACCGAGTTAAATTAGTTGCTACTAATTAGACTTTAGCTAATATAAGTAATAATGTGGCTGTTTGACTAGACACACCTAATTGACAATGATTGCGTGATCTTTATTAAGAATTTATACAGTCTTTGAAGATTGCCTGTTACGTAATTTTAAGTAATTACCAGGTGTTAGAAACTCGTACAAATTATTTTGTTTTTAGTTGGGTGCCGATTTCAGCACATCCTCGTTATTATTGAAAAAACTGTTTATACTCTATAATGTCGTAGAAACTATTTACATTTCTAGAAAAAAAAAACTTTTGGGTGTTTCATTCCCACCAGCCAATAATGCTGATGGGCGGGCAGTCCCTCCAAACTATGCCGGAAGGTAGGCCGGAAGGCCCTTTTCAGCCTGCTTTCAGGAATCGTGGGAATGGGTGGGTGGTGGTTCGGGTGAGAAAGATGAGACGGACGAAATGAAGACAGAAGAACTTGGACCAAGGCAGACGGACCCGGAATCGAACCGGCGTCCCCCCGAGTGCTAAGCAATGGTCTAGACCTCTAGGCCATGCCGCTCGGTATCTCTAGAAACTATTTATACCTCTATGAATAGTAGTAATACACATACAGGGTGTAACAGAAATAAGTGCCGACCTAGTAAAGATAAGTAAATGTTTGTAAATCCGAATATTCACCGTTTCCGATAAAAACGTAACCGAAGGTATAGGTAAATTCAATTACGGCCCTTGTTCATAAATACGGCCCGCAACATTGCACTTACTACATCAGTGTAGTATTCGTCATGTATTTTTTGCTCACGTATTGTTTATTTCTTAGATTCAATAAAGTGTCATTCAGGGTGTATGTGTTAACAGCCAACCTCTAGCAGCCGCTTATTATCTTTACGTTTTAATCTTGTGTAGTTCAATACACTAATTCAGTAATACATCAGTTATTAGTGTAGGTCAGTTACTGCAGAACAATTGTTGCTACGATAATGTGACATAAAACGTATTTAATGGTTTGAACCATATCGCTGCTGTAAGGACGAAATCCTCTATTTCAAAGAAGACAATCCACCTAAACGGTACATATGCAAAATAGCACAGAACGCAGGCTTCTATTAATGTGGCAATTTTTAAAGGAGCCTTCAGCTTTGCCAGAAAATGATTTTCAGCCGCGAGTGGATGTGTGTGAGGTGGTTTCGATAGAATAGTGCATAGCCTCTTTTCATCGATAGGGCGTTGTTTGCAGGCTGCTTCACCCAGGACAGAATTTTGAATAATACGTAATAATCATTATTGGTATGGCGCAAATTCGAATGTCGTACATTATTCGCGATTTCCAGAAATGTTTTCGGTAAATGTGTTATTATTAAAAGGATTGTTAGAGTTTTTTGGTAACTACTCGCAAAAAAGTAACGCACCTTAGCAATACCACAATAGTGTGGAAATTTGTCTTATTAAAATCACAATTATCCAGATGATGCTCATTTACTGCTTGATATTTACGTAACTTTTTTTTCCTTTTGTGCTCATACGTTTGCATAGTGCTGCCTGTGACGGTCTTATTTAATTTATTTAATCTCAACACATATACTACTAAATTGCTCGTGTTTATTTGCTTATCTTTGACATTCGATAAAATCGGCAATGTTTCCTTCTTCATTCCTATAGCTACAGAGCTTTTATCGCCCTACACCATTCACTATGTTGCCAATTCATGCTCAGAACCGGATCTCGGTTGTAAATTATTTTAATTTTTTTTTTAATTTAGCCCTTAATCAGACAGCTAAACTCAGCATACGATTGTTTACTGCATCTAGTTTACACCATCTAAAGCTCGGCGCTTATATCTGTTACATCCTGTATATTCACAAAACGGTTGGTGGCAAGTTAAATAATCGTAGATGTAGATTTTCATGGCGGGTCAATAAATGAAAGATTCTCCTGGGTGAATTGCTGTGGTTTGAAGTACCAGACGTTTTACCTTCTGCAGAAGACATCTTCAGTAGCGTGTGCAGCCTTCTGAGTATCAAATTAAATATAGTACAAATTTGTGTTATTTTCTTGTTTAATTAATTAATTTATTTA
>NW_020438941.1:211646-219535 GCF_000699045.2 Agrilus planipennis | reverse complement strand
ATTTATATAATTTATTTAATCATTTATTTCACGGGTTATACACTGTATACATAATAATGCTATATAAATGCTTTTCATATTTAAGGTGCTACTACTTACAAATTAAACCTTTTATTAAAAAACATTAAGTTCTTGATCAGTAATTTACAGAAATTACCAAGGCAGAAGAGGGTTATGTTTTTCAAGTGTATTTTAGCTTAAGAGGTGCCGTTAGAATAGTGAGGTTTTTGGCGTCCTGTTATGTCTTCAAAAATTTTTCTTTCCTCAGTCTATCGAGTGGATATCAAAATAAAAGTTTTATAAATTGCTTACAAAAATTGAAAAATTTAAGTTTACATTTTTCATTCAGAATCAGTTTTGAAAAAAACGTAGTTGAAAGTAGCGGAACATCTAATTCCGACCCTAGAGCGAAATGCCACAAGCAACGCCGTATTTAATCAGCTTGCAGCATCACTGTTGTATTTCTTTTGTATTTTTTTGCTCATATATTGTTTATTATAGTTTAGAATAGATTTAAAATGTTCTTATTACAGCCAACTGCAGTTAGTAGTTATATTGATTTTATATAGGGGTAAAGAACCAGGTTTAAAAAGCCACAATGGGAACTTAATGTTATAATTGTAGTAGTATCAGATAGGGGAAAATTTATTGTGGTTGTGCTGAGTTTGTTATTTTTTGAAAACGGTACAACTTGTTTATTTTGTTAGTGGGAATTTTTTTCAATTCCGAACTAGAACACTTATTCGTACGCACAAACAGCAGAAATGGTTTAATTAACCCCCTACGCGTATAATTTTTTGCAAACGCCGGCGACGCTACGAGCGGACGCCAGAAGCACCCCACTACCAAACATTCGGTTGGGACGCCCACTGCTTCGAGTTCCTTCGTTGTCCTGCTGTACTGACGGCACCTCGGCGGTTGGAGGAATAACTCGTAGACCCATCCACATTATCAACCGGCGTCGTCGACGTCGTCAATAAGGCATCGGAATAATCGAACAGCCGTGGTGGCGCGTAAACAAGTACATACACATACATGTACACACGTTCCCAGCAGCAACAGCAGCAGCCGGGCGACGACTTGGATCAGTGTTTCGCGTTCTTGAAACGGAGAAGGTTGCCGGAGCAACACAATTATTGAAGTAGATTAACAAACGAGCACCAAGTATCTAGCAGGCGGTTGGCTGGCTACATACGTCTGTCGCGTGTGCGAGTGAGAGTGCGCGCGCTAAGAATACTTACCATACAATTGAGTCGTGTTATTAAGTACTGTTACAATACAACTCTTGCTGTTGTAGCTGTTGTACTGAAGAGTACCACGGACGGTCATTCCTGTTGAAAGAGTTCCGGAACTCCAGTTGCTGGATCACAACACTTGGTGACGTAGTGTGCGTGTGTTTATGTGTCTATGTGTCTGTCTGTTTGTGTATGTTTTTCTCGTACCTTGCAAATTCATATAATACACACACGGTAGGTACGTACGTAAATTCATACGTACACTTGCCGTCCTTCGAACGAACAGCAGCCAGCAAGCAGCTTCGGTGAATTTCCTCCACTTCTGCGATTGCTGCTGTATTATTACTGCTTCTGCGATTTCGTGAGCACGTTGAAATCCTCAAGGTTAGTAAAACACTGAATATCTAGGTACCTAAAACACAAACACATAAGTACCTACGTATGTATATTAAGTCTTGAAGATCATCTGTCGCATCGGTTGCTATTCATAAATTTAATTCCTTAATATGTGCAAATAAATTATAGAGATAGGTTAGGCAGGTACCTTACATTTGGGCTACCTGCAGGGCAATTCACCGAAACTGTTAATTGAAGGCATTGAGGGTTCCAATAGTAATGGATTTCAAAAATTTTGATTGCAGAGGTGTTATTAAATGAAGCTTTTTTACCTTAAAATTTTTTCAAGATCATTATTTTCAATTACACTGGTAATGACCACTAACTTCCTTATTTTTAAAGGAAATGTGATGTAAGTATTCATTTTTGCGCTGTCTATTTTACTCGAAATTTTATATAACTTAGGACTCTAGTTGAACCCGTTAAAACTTGAAAAGTGTATTGTCGCTGAAGTACAAAATGTAAAATTATGTGCTTCAGATAACAGTTCTAGTAAACGTTAAAGTTAGCTAGTTATTAACTATTTTGTAAAAGCTGCCAACTTTAATGAGACCATAAAAAAAATAAATTTTTTTATTAATTTTTATTAGGATTACCGGTTCATACCTATCATACTCTCCTTTGTTTTTTTTTTGTTTATATGCAGTTTATTAATGGTAAATTTTTTTTTCATACATTGAGAATTTTCACAAAATTATCCCTAGAAAGGGTAAGAACAAAATATGCAAACAGGCGACCAAAAAACAAGATGAAATATATTTAATTGTTTGTTTTTGTGAAGAATTAATTTTAATAATTTTGGGTTATGATTCTTCAATAATTAGTGTTCCTCCAGAGGATACATAATGCAGAGTTGTTGCTTTTATGCCACTAGAGATAAATATACTTTCTCGTCTCCTATAAATTAGAGTTTCTTTAAATAATATGTATTCTATTCATTAAAATAGTTAATTAACATACCAACTTAATGATTTCTTGAATAACATGCAACAACATGATGTAAATAAATTAAAGCATTCGTAAAAAATTCAAACGAGGGGTGAAAACTAAATTTGAGCTTTACTAATTTTTATTTCCGAGAAAATTATTGTCTATTTTTGAAGAAACCTAAAAAAACATCTGTAATGGGAAGTAGTTTTGAAATCAGTTTTACAAGTATTTTTTGTATTCTTTATATTATTGGGATTAACCACATACGCATGATAGGACATTTTGAGATTACTGTGAGATGATAACGATATTGATTTTTTTTATCAGAAGTGATGAGCAAAGCATGAGCAAGACCAATACTGCCCTAGATTTGTTATTGGCCTTCGTCTTGCTTTTTCGGTCTTAGTCTTGGTCTTGCTCATTTAATGTAATACTTATGATTTTTTAAATAATTATTCTGAGCACAAATTTTTCTATTTACCGACGCAGTAATTGTCTCAAATAAAAAAAAATGCTTTTTGCAAGAAAAGAATATATTACAGTTTCTTTAAATAGTTTAACTTATAAATCTACCGGTATAAGTAATGATTTTTCCTTTAGTCTTGCGTATTTGGTCTTCGTTTTAGCCTTGATCTTGTTCGTTTGGTCTTGGTTATAGTCTTAAGTTTGATCGTTAGCCTTGGTTTTAGTTTTGGTCTTGTTCGTTCAGCCTTGGTTTTGGTCTTGCAAATATAAAAGGGGTCTTCGTCTTGGTCTTTCATTTTCGCAAGACCAAGACCGAGACTAATATTGCTCGTCACTGATCAGAAGACAACTTTTTCCATTATACTTTTTATTAGTGATTCTATGTATACGGCAACTAATTTTCAATCTAAGTAGATGTAAATAATAACCACCTTCGAATACAAAGCGGATTAACTGGGTTGATGTCCTGTAATAATAAGTAATTAACGATCAAGTATTTTACCACACACGCACTAAATTGGTTTGCCAGTATTGTCGGATGCCATAAAAGGTGCACACGAGCTAGAAGATGTGCGCATACTGTAAGTCAATTCAAAATCAAAAGTATTAAATACGGTTCAAACCTTTTTTTAACGTTATGGAAAACATCAAATGTTAAGAGTTACTGACTGATAAATTTCGTTCCATTTCGTTGAATCTGGACGGTATTAGAACCTGATTAGAAACAATTTACTGTTATATTTACATAGGCATTTTATTGAAATAAGTTTCTACTTATATTCTCTACATTGGTTTTTGGTTTTCACTTATAAATGATTGAAGAATCAATTGTGAAAGTTATTTAAATAATACAGAAAATGGGATTGAAATTCAGGCAGAAGTGCACTCAACAATCAAAAATGTAGTTTATTGCATCTAGATTCTCATACCTTTAAGTGATTGTTTATTTGCCAGAAAAACCCATCTTAATTGCATGGCTTATAAAGCTACTAGTAGAAAATCACCGAAAATTAAAAAAAAAATATACGAGAATTTGTTGCTAATTAGTAATTGTAATAACGGTAAAAATGGCTAAAAATAGGATAATCGATTAAATAAGTAAGAGGAAATTTGCTGCAGTATTAGCATGTACCTTTTAGTCTGTTAGCTTAACTTTCGATTTTTCCGGAATAAAATCGCAAATAAATTTTGTTGCTGCTTAGAGCGGTAGTTTGCCATACGTACAGAGTTAATAACAAAAATAAAAGCAAATGCAAAGCATCGAATGAGTTTACGGATAGGCAGTGCTAAAAGCGATGTTTATCTATGTGTTAGGATGGATACCGAGCGTAACAAGAAGTTAAGTTAAAACTGTTAAAATGAAACTAAACAGTTTAACATTCACTTGAAAATTACAGCCGATTCACAAAATGTGAAGTTCGTTGCTTTTTTCCATGGCAAATACCGTTAATTTGCTAAAAAATAGTAAAGTAAGCACCTGACCACGTACCAACATTAGATCTAACATCCAGTCTATTCTGATATCAGTAATAACATAAACATTGATTACATCTGCAAAAATAGTGCTAGGTAGTCTCCCTATAATTAATTTATTGAAAGTAAATTACTTAAATAAGTTATTATATTTTTCTGTAGATAATAAATAAATAAAAGTAAAACTAAAATACTGATATGCAAGGGAAGAAAAAGTAGGGAAAGAGCGAATATAAAGATAGGAGACGAAAAATTAGAAGAAGTGGCTGATTTTAGATACCTAGGAAGTCAGATAAGTGAGAATGGAAGGAGCAGTAGGGATATAAAGCAGAGGATAGCGCAGGGTCGTGTCGCCTTTAATAAAAAGAAGTCTCTTCTATGCTCACGAACGGTTAATTTAGAAATTCGAAAAAGGTTGTTAAATCGCAAATAGTTAAGGATGTGGGCTGTTCTAGTTTTAGAGAAATGCGAAGTTTAGCTCAGGATAGGAAAGAGTGGAGGTACGTGTCCAACCAGTCTAAGGAATGATGACCTTATGATGATGATGATGATGTAGATAACAAAGTATGTTTGAGCTTTGAGCGTTACTCTTATCATTTTCTGGAGGAAGGAATATGTATTTTCTGGGCCCTACAAATATTTTCAAAAAACATCGGCACCCCACCCAAAATTACTTGCCGACCCCTGACCTACGTCAATCATTCTTTTATCCATGTCACATACAAAATAGTACTTAGTTGTTTTGAAGAACTTCCTGTACTACCATTGGGTCAATGTATTTTGGTAATAATTTCCCACTTGTATTAGAAACAGTCTCGGTTTTCTTAATTAATCCAACGTTACCTGGTTTGTATTGCTTCGACTGTTTTCTATTCGGCTGTAATACTTTCCCTGATTTTATTGTTCCTTAGCAACTGACAGGGTGTAACAGTAGTAAGTGAGGAGCCTGTACGAGGTGATAGAGCACTATAAAACATGAAAATTAAGTTAATGTTATTGGTTCGAACCATATCGTTGGTGTGAGGACAAAATCTTCGATTTCTTCACAATTCCCAAAATAGTACACGCGAAATGGCAGAGAACGTTAACTCCTCTCCTCTAATAGTGCGATAAATTTTGAAGGAACAGTTGCTGCATCCTTATCATTTGCAGCGAGTACAAGCCTTGCTTGAAACTAATTTTCAGCCGCTAGTGCATTTGTGTTAGTGGTTTCGAATTTGTTCCACAGGATGTTTACAGACAAATTTGCTTAACGCGCGATGGAATTTTGGATTAGTGCGATGCAAATTTGTTTGAGTGGTGCGAAAGTTTTGGAGACTTATTTTAATTTTTTGGTAGTTTACTTACAACCACATCACCAGATGATGCTCATTTACTAATGTTTGTGTAAATTATACTTTTTCTTTATTTTATGTTCCTACCTTTACATAGTGCTGTCTGTAATGTATTTATTCAATTTATTTAGTCTAAACATTGAGTAGAGTACTAAATTGTTTGAATTCTGAAGATGAAATTTTAGATAAAGGAAGTAATTGGTTTAAGCGTAATATTAGTGAAATGATTTACATCAAAATTAATACAGTGAATAAAAGAACAGATACTAATAACATGCGTATTTTGCATAATGAGATTTTATCTGATTTTAAGTCTAACTTTTAATAAATTTATAAATAATTTGTTTTTGGCGGGCTGACTGAATAGTATGTTAAGAGTATATTTTATATTTGTGTCAGGTGTTTTATACTGATCACCAGGAAAGAAAATATTTATGTCATGTCTATACTATCTAATTTTTTAATTGGCAAATTTAGCATTAATGATTGTATTGTATGAATGATTATATGATTCATACTGTAGTAAACAGTGTAGCTTTGTGAAAACTATTGTATATTGTACGGTTATGTTCAACATGTGTTTTTCCAGATGCAAGATGAAGACTTAATAAAGGAGTCGATACGTCCCAGTAATAGTAATGTAATTGTTGTTTAACATCCCAATTTGTCCGCATTCCTGATATATACAACAATTTATGTTTGATTATGGATGGTAATATTCAATATTGTTGAGGTAAATTTTTACCGCTAAAGTTAACATATACCTAAACCATTGTGTAGTGGTAGAGCAATAATGCGTAGTCAGGGACCCGGGTTCAATCCCCGGCGAGAGCGTGACAGCTGCAACAATTTTCTTAGTGGTAAAAATGAATTCAAAAATTAATTGACTTTAACACTTACTTGAAAACTATAAGGGTGATTCACAGAATATAAAGTCTATGACTCCTTTTCTCTTCCAATACCGTTAATTAGGTAAGGAATAAAATACAAAATGAACGCCTGACCACTCATCAACATTATTCTTCGCATCTCCGTCCTTCCATGATAGTATTGGTAGGTTTCATTTGATGCCTATCGACGCACAACAGTTTAAAGAATGTGTAAACAAAATAGAAAAACACCCCTGTCTCCACCTCATCGTCACACGGTGCTCCAGTTCATTTTGTTGTGTTGTGACGTACGCAGTGCCAAGTGTAAACCAGCGTCTATGCCGAAATTACGAAAAAATAAGAAGTACAGAAGACAACTAAACTCAATAAAACAATTGTTGTCTAGAAAGACGAATGAGAGGGAGCAGTTCCTCCGACAGTAACTCCGAACCCGCAGGTAATAACATGTAATTAATTTATTATGTATATATTATTAATTATTATTATGGGTATATACACACATATATATATATATAGATATATTTTCCAATAAGTTTACTCAGGTGTTAGCTGATTGCTAAGCCTTGTAATTTTGGTTTTAAAACAGACAATTTAATTTACGTTATATTATACTTAAATTAGTCGTTTTTTGAATCTTTATTTTTGCCCTTATGGGTCGCTTGTTTGTGTTTTCTTCCAAACAATCTACCTGCTTTCTAGCAGGCATACACCCTCTTAAAACCCTACACTGGTAAGGGACTGTTTTCAATGGTACTATTAAAGCTAGCACATTAGGCCACGCTAACTACTCTACAGGGTGTTAATCCAATTTCTCCCTTTTTCTTTTGCAAAATTACAAATTCCGATTCAGTCTAGTTCTTTCCATAAATACTTTGTAAAGTGTTAGCGATTGACGGAACTTTTGCATTGGCCACACTTGTGCACCCGAAGATTTCTGCCGGCATAAACATCACATTACCGCCGGCATAATAATTTATGGGATATTAGCTATTCGCTAAAGTTTTGCAGGCGCAGATTACTGCCTGCAAAAAACGTTGTTAGTCCTTTGGCTATGTATATGCATCCGCAAATTATTGCCTGCATAAAAACGTTGTTAGCCCTTTGGCTATGTATATGCATCCGCAAATTATTGCCTGCATAAAAACGTTGTTAGGCCTTTGGCTATG